>NW_026115245.1:0-32389 GCF_001640805.2 Lates calcarifer
AGCACAACAGAAATGTTAAACCAGTTGACACTGAAACAAGTTCAATTAAGTTTTTTCAATTAAAATCATACAAATAAAACAAGAAAATATCACTAGAGCGAATAGAATGACCACAGAACACGAAGGCTGACTGTTTGGGCCTCTTGAGCCACTGTTTGAAGTGATTTTCAACATTTCTTGTTGGAATCAATCAAATCTCTCCAAAGGAAAACAAAATGTCACAAAAGTACTGCAAAGAGATGTTAAAAAATCAAATCACAGAGAAAAGTAGTACATGAAGAAATAAACAACAGTGAAGAGACTCAAAGACAAGGTAAAAACCTTGTATATGGCTGGACCATGTATAGACATGCAAAATTATGAAGTCCTACCACCAAAGACAGCACTGTCACCTGGTACTAAGCTGGATTTATTGTTCTGCGTAGGACTGACTGGGAGCCTATGCCATAGCCTGCACAAGTGGCCTAGGGCCTAGTCCATTGAAACTTGTGCGCCAGTGTGTCTGTCTGCAGTTACACTGCTTTTGCAATTACAACACTAAGTGGTGGTGGGGGCTCTGTGGCACTGTGCGGAGTTTCTTCATGTGCTTAATGTTGGAGTTGAAGCTAATAATAATCTCTTTTAGATTGAGAGTAGATTGAGAGTCTGGTCCTATGAAGGACTGTGGGAACCATTTCCATGTCTGTGCCCATGGAGCCATTGCCCATTGCTGGACATTACAAAAAAACAGTAAGCTAAGCAAGTAAGATAAATTGTGATAAAGTGTCTCTTACAGCTATGTCTCCATTTCCATATAACACAGACAGCTGCAGTAATAACCACGGCAACAACAAGCAAGCCAATGGTGATGTGAAGAGCAGACGAAGAGCAGATGTTGAAGAAATCATCTGAAATCATAAAACACAGACCAACATTTCATGTATATGAAATTAGATCTCATCATTGTGAGCTAAAACAATCAATGTATACATTCATGAATCATACCTTCAACATGTATGTGCTTCTCTGGTCTGGTTGATGTTGTTCTGTTGGACTCTACAGGTGAAGCTGTTGCTGTGTCTCTTCTCCACAGTCACTCTGCTGCTGACAGTATAGAGGTCATCAGGACCTCTGACTGTCTCTGTAGGTCCAGCAGAGAGGAGGTTTCCCTCACCGTCCAGCCACAACACCTCAGGCTCTGGATACCATCCTTTAGACTCACACTCTAACACCACTGCTCCTGTGTCTCTGTCATTCCCAGCTAAATTAATGACAGGTGAGGACGCTAAACCTAGTGATGGAAAGAGGAGAAATTTCCAGTCATGTTTAAATGTAGAGTTTGCATGGGAGCCAAAATCAAAATAGTACCTCATTAGGCTTGACAACTTGACTGAGCTGTGGTATCCTCATTAAAACACACATTTAAATGCACAACAATATAGTCAAGTGTGAGTGTGGGCTAAGACAAACAGTGGTTGAGTGCTGGATGTTGAATGCTAACTTTACATCTGGGTCTAATGTTTGAAGGCTAATATCAATAGCAGGAGATGTGATTTTCATTTGCTTTTTTTGTCCTGTTTGTTTTTGCATGTGTTGTTTTAAGCAGCAGTGAGGTTTAGTATGTCTCTCTATAGAAGCCTTCCCTTGGTGAAGTAGGGTAAAAGAAAACTATGATTGTTCACTTACCAACAACGAGCTTAATAGTGGATTCTGTCCTCAACTCAGGAATGAAGCATTTGTATGTTCCGTTATCAGAGAGTTTCACTCCTGAGAGTTTCAGTGAAATGTCTCCGAGTTTCAGTTTGTTGGTGGACAGTGATGTTCTTCCTTTGTAGGATGGATGCTGGTTTATTACAAGTTCCTCACGCTCATGCCACACATGGACAAATCGTGGGTTCAGGTCAGATCTTGACCACTCACATGTCATGGCAACGGCATCCGTGGCAGGTTCCAGGTGACATGGTAAAATGATGTCATCACCAATTGTCACCACGATTGGTTGCATTGGGACAATCACCTGAGACAGACCTAAGATTAACAGAAATGTTGTTGTCAGAAATGACAAACTTTGTTCACATCTGAAAATCTATACAAGCTTCCACCACAGGAGCAGCAGTGTAATGTAAAGTCTTTGCACTTGCACTTGTCATAAAATGAGAATGAAAACTGCATGATTCCTCTTGATGTGCATAAACACAATCTTTTTTGGCCCACCCACTCCTTCAGTCCAAATGCACTGAAGTTGGTGGAGCCATCTGGGACAAAAACAGGGTCCTGTGTGTCTATTGGTAAGTGCTGATCAAAATTTAGTATTTGTGGACAGCTACTGAAGATTTGTTTCCAGTTTCTTTTTTGAAATAATATTCACACAAATAACCTGACTTGAATATAAGCTCAGTCAGTGCAGCCACAGACATGAGATGTTGTGGTTAAACAACATTTGACCAAAGCTTTGAGGGACTGTACATATATTCATCAGATTTCATGATAAAGATTAATGTTAAGTCATGGTTTCATAGAACACAAGCTGTAAATAACGCAAAAGAGTACAGGACATACAGTATCAAATACAACAATTAAATCACAATGGACACTGTGTACTGCATTCTCTAAAAACGAGGCAAAAATATTGTATGGTGGATTAAATGTGCAGTTACTGATGTGTTTGATAAGTGTATTACCTGCACAAGATCGTATCAGAAGAAGAAAAACTGCGTGATGGAAAACAAAAGCACTGAGGGAACGGAGTTGAGGTTTAAACCAAAACATCTTGAAGATCTGTACGTTAAAATAACAAAAAAAAAAAGCATGTTATCCCATGCAACAAAAGAACATGTGAACAACAAGAAAAAAAAAAGCACAACAACCAAATGTCATATACCATACTCATAAAGAGGTTGTACTTCCTCATTATTATACGTGCAGCGTTTTAAGGTCATACATATTAGGAGCCCAAATCACTTGTCAAAGTGGAATCACACCTAAAATGTGAAACTAACTAGTGGGTTGTAACACTATATATTTTCCTCAACATATGTCCTAAGTTGTGATAATAAAGGGCAAACTAAAGTGAAAACAGAATAAAACAACATCTGACCTACACAAGCTGTTACTTCTGTGTTTGTTAATATTAACAGACAATGACTCTGGCCATTTCAATACAAATTAATTGCTTGGGTGTCCAATTCAAACTTTAACAAACTTTGCATTAGAATTACATGCATAAGCAACTGAAGGGAAAGCAAACATTCCAAACTTCACATACCTGTTGTCTGCATCGAAGCCGCAGCTCACCCACTCACCTGAAAGTCAGATAAGCTGCAGGGTCAAAGTCCTGAAATAAAACTGTGCTTTACAACGGTTTTCTGTCAGAGGAGGAGGTGTGTATTAATTTCCAGATCCTCTGTTGTAACCTTAATGTATGCACAAAAATCATACAGTCCTGTTTTACTTTAGACCTTTGACCCTGGATTACAATGTTCTTAAAACTCTTGTTTTCTATAGTATCTGATCATGGCAAACTGGTTACATGGTTAACATGAGGGAAAGATTGTGTTTACACTAAAGAAAAACACACATCTGGTTGCAGACTACAGCCTCCTGGCATGAATGTCAGACTCTCTACAAGCGTATTCACCACTTTAACCTCTACACCCTCACTTTCCCCTGAAAAAAAATAATAAGTAAACAAACCTTTAAGACTGTGATGCAGACATTTATAAAATTGTGGTAAAAAGGGGGTGAAATGTTTCAAATGTTAGCCATAGATTTCTATGTAGGTTATAAACTAAATGTTAACTTTCGCATTTTTATGGGAGAAAATACAACTGTGGGCCAAAATACTTTTATTTATAAGCTCCAATTTTACAGGGAGAGGTTCAATGGCTTTTATTGCCTCAATCTATGAGCTTAATTTACCAGAAGTAATTGATTTTTTTAAAACTTATTTTAGCAATTTATTTAGCAAATAATACACTAAAATAACAATAAATGATGAATAAAGTGGCTCTATTATGAACAAAATGATGATGGTTGAACATTAATCAACTTCCCTAGACTAATGAAAAAAATTGAAAACACACACACACGCACGCATTAAATTACAGTTTACTTACAATGTTGCAGCACACATTACACAGCTGTAGGGTTAATCCAACATAAAGTCACTAACAACAACAATATCCACTCCAAACCAAAGCTGTGTGCTTTACAAGAGTAGTTTAATTTGTTTTTTCTAAAGTAAAATTGAAAAAAAAAAAAATCTAATACATAAAAATAAATGGCAAATAAAATAAGTATGGTAAAAAAAAAAAAAACACAAGATGGAATTATCACAACAAATAAGATATGCAGATATTACAAAATTACAATGATATGTATACTGTGATAAAGAACTATTATCCTGAGGTGGAAGGAATGATGGAACTGATCAGGCTTCACAGTGCAATACTGACACATTCCTCCAGCTCGCTTTTGCCTCTTGTCTTGAACCCACATTTTGAGGCATTCAAGTCTAAAGGTAAATTCTCTAATCACATATGTGGTCATTGTTAAGTACGTCTGTATTTTTTTAACTTCCTCAATTTTTTCCTGATAATTGTGCCCATGGTCTTTTTTTCCTGTACGTCCATTACCTGACTTTCAATATCCTTTATCTCGCTGTCTAACTCCTCCTGTATTTTTTCCATTTTAGAGGCTGCATGCTCTGCATTATGTGAACAGCGGTCAGTTTGATTAATATTTGTTTCATTTGCTTGCTTTATCTTCCTCAGTTTACAACAGATGTCAAATAGTTTAATTTTTTCCTCTCCCAATGACTCTATGACTTTCTCTACCTCCTCCAGTTGTTTTGTGAGTTGTATTTTCAGTTTGTCCATTTCTGTCTTCAGATCTGTCAGTTCAGTCACCATCTGTGCACAACTGTCCTTTACATGCTCTTTTTTCTTTAACTGTTGTTGGAGCTGTTGCATTTTTTTCTTCTTCTTCCCACTGAGTGTCTTGCCTTAGATGCAAAAAAACATTTGACATTCAACAAGACACAGAAACACAACAGACATGTGGCATTATTAGAAATGATAAAACTAGAAGTAGTTCCATGATGGATCAAAGTGCATTCACTCTTATTGGTAGTGAATAAAACAGACATTTAAATGGAAATCAATGGTGTTAATTAAGACTCCATTTCAACTCTATACAGATTGTATCCCCATCATGATTCATATTTTGAACAGTGAATAATGTGTTAGATATTCTATTGTTATCAAAACAACCAGAGGACCAACCTGTCTTAGACTTTTGTTGATGTCCTGGCACTTCACTCTCCACACCAGGTGTCTTGTCTTATGTAGAGAAAAAGGTTTGATATTCAAAAAGATGCAGAGACACAACAGACATGTGGCATGAACAGAAGAGATAAAAACTAGAAGAAGTAATTCCATGTCGAAAAATAATGCATTCGCTGCTCTTAATAAAATATGACATAGGGAACACTAACGTGTGTTAAATGTTTAATTGTTGTAGAAACAACCACAAAACCTACCTCCCTCAAATTCGTCCATTTCCACAAGGTTCTGTGTTGCCTCATTCTGGGCTGTCCCTTTTAGCCAAATGATAATACATATTATAGAACAGAGAACGACAAGACAAGTTAAAATTCTTAACACTAATAACGCAAAAATGTATTCCTGTAGATCAATGATCCACCTGTTTTGGACAAATTTGTGGCACTCATGAAACTGGATGCTCTAACGTCAAACTAAACACATATCTATATCAAATGTTGGCAGCCCAAAGTATAACAGTATTATTTTATTTATCTGCCTTTTAACAGTTACCTGTGGCTTAATGATCTATTTATTTCTATAATTACGTACTTAACCAAAAATTATATTCTTACCGTTAGAACTGTAAAGATTTCCCATGGTGATGCAGAAAGTAAAAGCCAAATCACCTGAAATTATAAAACACAGATCAATGGCAATAACATTAACAATAACAGTAAAATCAGTAATAAGAATGGTAACGATGCTCCCTGTTTTTACACAGCGTAACTTCAATAGCATGATCGAACAAGATCAAGAATGTGTCCTTACTGTGCTCGATCGAGAATTCACTGGATATTTAATCTCATCATCTGTCTGTAGAATCAATTGAAAGTTATTTAAATTAGTCAAGTCAAGTTTTATTTTTATAGCGCCAATTCACAACAGAAGTTATCTTGAGGCACTGAGATAGAAAATTTAAAATGTGCATATAAAGCTCACACAAAGCTCACCTACTGTTCTCGTCAAAATCTCGGTTCAGCCTAGAGGAAATGCAGCCACATGACCAAAGTCATGTCCTCAAAAAAGTTATACTTTAACCCATAATCAGATAAGATGTGTTCACCATTTTAACTGTTGCAGCCTACATTCATATTTATTAGAGTTTAGACCACATGAAGAAGACTGTGTGCATACTTGTATTTAACATATAGTCACATTATTCTACATACTGTAATATCACAGGCTGCAAAAAGTTTGTCGTTTCATCACTCACAGAAAACAGTAGCTGCGGTCATCTTTTTCAATTATCATTTCAACTACCAAAACATGCATAGATAGATAATGTTGTTTACTTTTTCCAAAATATAAGAGTTTTATCAGCTTGATATTTAATGACCAAATTTTCTGAAAATTTCTCACAGATATTATTTTGAACAGATGACATGTTTCAGATATCTGCTACAGAAATTGAAATATCACCTCTGTTTGGGGTCTCGGAGACCATAACTGTAGAATACAGTCACATACGATATGATTGTTGTTGACTGTAACTTTACTCAGCATTACTCTCTCAAATCCTGAACAGGTCTATTTGGATGTCTGTCATTGGAGTTATAACAAATAAATATAAAATATAAAGGGAATTCTGGAAATCTATCTGGATCTAATTTTGTACTTGTGATTACTTACATAATAGATGATTACCAGCCATGTATGACTGAGTCATACTGTGCCTCTATCACACCTGTGTTTTATGAGGAAGAAGTTCATTGTATTAAATAAAGGGTCATGTTAGCAACCTGGTACTAAAACCCCTTTATTAGATAGAATAAAGGTGACTGACTGACTGCAGGGGGCAGAGTTGGACGTTTTGCTTTCTCACCACAACCTTTGTTGTGAATATACAGTATATAGTCTATTAGTACCTGCTCCTCTGGAGAATGGGAGGTTTCTTGAAAAAAGACTGAAGTTGTGTGAAAACAGTAACAGGCTGCTTTTATTGTTTAATTTGAATCCAATGTTTCCTAGTGTGTACAATGTTAACAAGTACATTATGTACTCTCAACACACACAGTCATTCAGTTCCCTCTCAATTAACTTTTTCAGACCCAGCAAGCTTTTTGTGGTTTTACAGACTTCAGTGAGAGAGCTTTTCCAAATGATACTGTTTCAACTCTTTATAATTAGCTCAGTTGGTTCAAAACACATTTTATCTTATAAGAATTGTTTGGCCATAATACTTATCATTCAAGTTTACATTGGTCACTTCAACCAGGAAGATTTCATGCTGAAAAACTGCACTTCTCTTTGCTTGCACCCATCTGGCACAGACAAAACCAGCAACATTATTTCTTCAACCAGAGCAGCTCTGCTTCACATATTTTTAGAGCTAAAACTCAGACATGCTGTTGTCTCTATAAAGAACCAGGAAGCATTTCTCTGTTTCAGTCTGACAGTCACAGTCAGCAGCAAGACAGCATGGATGTCTCAGCTCTCTGCATTCCACTATGTGAGTAGACATTTTGTGCTTCATGTGTTTTTGAAACCTTTTTTTTTTTTTTTTTTTGCAGAAAATCAGCTTTTGTACTAAGGCGTCCCAACACCTTGTTAAGTGATGGGAGATGTAATCACTACAATGAGACACCATTATAGCCAGAGGGCATCTACAAATTACAGCAACTATAATTTTCTGAAAAAGAATTTAATATCTTTTTTCTGTCTCTTTAGTGATTAATGTGATGCTTGTTGCAAATGTTGACATTGGTAAAGATCAGAAAGACGGTGAGTTGCAGTTACTGTTTTTATCAATGGCTTTGATATTAGAGTTGAATGCATGAAAGAGGGTGGTCAGTTTGCTCAAATATCCCACTGATGTTCAGTCATGTTTTTGGTGCACATTAGCCATTTTGCATCTCACTATGTGTGCAAGCACACAGGAAGTAGCACACCATTTATGTTGCAATGTGGATTGCAGGGTGATGAATGGTCACGTATAATGTCCAACTTACATGCAGGAAACCAGAGTTCATGAGATGTGCCTTTCACAGACGTGCTTTCTACTTAATATAAACACATCTTTTCTTAAGCCTAAATAAGTATTCTAGATACACAACTCTGCATCATGCCTCAACTATATGACTTATGTACATGACAATGGTTTTTTTTTTTAGTAATTGAAAGGTAATTCAATCACCTTGCGTCTCTGTCTCATGTACAGCTTTTCCTCACATCAATCCAAACAGACTGCAATTCTTTCAATATGAGTCAGTCACTGTAAACTGTATGACGTTTGATGGGCCAACCGAATGGAGAGTGATGAGGAAGCTGAAGGAATTAACTCCAACAAATGCCTCCTCCTGGGAGTCATCTACAAGATCCCGCACGATTAAAACTGCCTATCCATCAGACAGTGGAGAGTACTGGTGTGAGGATGGAAAGGGGGACAGAAGTAATGCAGTTAACATTATAGTCACTGGTATGTTGAGCAAATACTTTCCATCCCATCATTTTGAACTGCAAGTAATCATTAAGGTGTTTTAGTGAAAGTCAAGTAACTACAGGAGAAAAACGTTTGCATGGCTTTTTTTGATGTGTGTTGGGTGCATCTCCAATTCTCCACAGCACTAAAAGTACTGGAAGAAACTGTGTAGCAGTCAACCAGTGTGCAGAGAGTAGTGTATCTCCACACTTGCTTGGTGTCTCACCCTGGACAACATCTGCACAGGGGCAAGACTAGTCATGACAACACTTTGCTCACAGAGCCAATTTTGTGCAAGTTAGTTTAACTAATATTTGGTTAATTGAAACCCTTAAACCTCATTGTCCAGCTAAAGTGACCAGAAGTTTTCCTTTTAACTACCAGGGTGTAAAGTGCAGAAACACTTACATTTAGAGTCACCAATTAACCTGCATGTGTTTGGACTGTGGGAGGAAGCCGTAACCGGAGAGAACCCACAGAGGCACAGGGAGAACATGCAAACTCCACACAGAGAAGCTCCAGGCAAACTGGGGTTTGAGCCCCAACAAATGAACCACTGTGCAAACCATAATATATTATATATAATATGTACATGTTTTGGCACAATAGGAAAATTATATTATCGCATGGCATTTGTTTTATACACATTGTTTAGCTGGAGCAGTGATCCTGGATACTCCTGCTCTCCCTGTGATGGAGGGAGATAATGTGAATCTACACTGTAAAACTGAGAAAACTTCAAACCTCATTGCTGAGTTCTACAAGAACAGCGTCCACATCATGGTTGGCTACAAAGGAAACATGACCATCCACAGTGTCTCCAGGTCTGATGAAGGACTGTACAGGTGCAGCATCTCTGGATCTGGAGAGTCAGCAGAGAGCAGACTGACTGTCAGAGGTGAGACTGAATAAATGTTTTACATACTGTGATGCTCCTTTCTTATTGTATGTTCCAGTTCATCATCATTTACATCACTTTTCATTTTTCTTAATCACATGCTGATCAGCTGTTCCTGTGATCCTGGAGAGTCCTGGTCTTCCTGTGATGGAGGGAGATGATGTGACTCTGAGCTGTGTAAACAAAAAAACCACTGATGTCACAGCTGATTTCTATAAAAACAGCCTCTTGTTGGGGAGAAGCTCTACTGGGAATATAACTATCTGCAGTGTCTCCAGGTCTGATGAAGGACTGTACAGGTGCAGCATCTCTGGAGCTGGAGAATCAGCAGAGAGCTGGCTGACTGTCAGAGGTGAGAACTAACAGGATGTTTTTGGTTGTTGTTGTTTTTCTACAACAGACAGATCAAACAACAATAACTTGTATTGAAATTATGTTAATGCCAAGAGACTTGCACATTGTGTTGGGATCAGAATTTAATCATAATGTTACCTTCTTTGGTCTTTTCTGCCCCTCATGAAGAAACTTCCCACAGTCACTGCCCCGCTCTCACCACTCTGCCATGGATTCCTCTCAGTGTTTTTTTGATGGCTCAGCTGCTGTTGGTGGTGGGACTTCTCTGCTGTGACAAACTCAAAGGTACAGAGAACTAAACTGGCAGGGGCATCCAATAGTTTTTGACATATTTCAGTTTGGACAACATGGCTAAAAATAAACCTATCATATCTGCTACAAGGTCTAAGACTATTTTTTCTGTTTGAATAAGACTGGAATATAAATGTCTGTTTCCCTTTTTTGAAATACATATTTCAGTCTCAGGGGAGAACAGCAAGGCAACATACACAGTCATCAAAAACCAAAGGAATGAGAAAGGTAGGTTATTTAAACATTGCTATGTTTTTGTTGTTGTTGTTGTTTGGTGTGTTTTTATTTCACTGTGAGCTAATTTGGATTTACAGTAAATCCTAGGGTCCACTGAGGACCACTAGGGTCTATGGGATATAACTTTGTACACAAGGGTCTGTAAGAACTGGCCCGTGGTGTCTGCAGTGGTCTGTTCTGTCCTGACTATGTAATGCTTTAGACTGCTTATAACTGCTGGTAAAATTAAAAGATAAAACAACAGAAAAACCTGACCGGACTGTGTCTCCTTTTAAGTGTATTGGTGTTGGTGATAATTTGATCCTCTCTCTGAGATAAGTTCATTTGTTTCCAAAAACAGAGACAGACGTATCCACAACAGGTACAAATCCAAATTTACCAGAGGAGAGTGTTGTCTATTCTTCAGTCTACTACAGGTAAGACTGAGGTTGATAAAACACTACCTTCTTTTCATTTCAGCTCATAAATGTATGTTCTGTTGTAAACATACCTGTTACATGTTATATTAGTATCTGAATTTGCTCATATACTGTGTTTCACAGGTCAGTGAGAGCAGAGACGTCTGACTAAAAGAGGAGTGAGATGATCTGTTTAAAGCTCTGACGCTGCCTTGAGCATGAAAGTTGACTCTTGACTTGGAAAATAAAAAAAATGTTGACATTTTCACCGAGGTCACCTTCAGTTATTATCAGAACAGTAAACGTGATGAGCAACAGAGCAGCAGCGGTGCAGCAAACACTGTCCAGACTTTTTTTTGCCTCCCAGACACATACATACATACAGGCAGCCCTGACTTGTTGGTGGCATACTGTGGTTGGAGTATTTTGTTGGACCTGTTTGTAGTTTACAAGAAATACCTGCAGACGCTAGAGAGCTACTTTCAGAGCTGCATGTTTTTCACTTTAAAAAATAAAGTAATATACTTTTTTATTTTTATTGACAGCTAATATTCTTCTAAAAAGACTGTAAAGACAGAATAACACATAGATCTGAGATATGGCAGTAAAGGGCAGTTCATTGTTGCAAAGACACAAAGTTGACATTATTTACAGTTAATTTTTCTTCGTGTCATTGTCTCCCCTCACTTCTGAAACCATACTTGCACCACAGAGTAAGGTCAGAGTAAAGCATCTTCTGAGGACTTCAGCTCAGTTTCACCATCAGTGTCTATTTTTAAGAGTGAGCAGTTCACCACAGTGAAGCAGTTAAAACACCACATACTCTCTACATTGTCTGTTCACACGTCTGAAGAACAGAGCTGCTGCAGCCTTTAAATACTCATGCTGCAGTCAGCTACCACCATGATGCTGTTAAATTTAGAGTGACCTGAACTTCAGCTCGCAGTGAACGATAGATGTCATGACCTGGTAAACAATTATAGAATGTTGCCATAGAAAGAGTTTAATGAGTTTACCTCTTGTGCATTTCAGCTGGCTCAACAGCAAACACAGGGTCTTACTGCAGATCTCTATGCTACAGTATGGCCACTGCATGATCGAGTGACAAGGACATTGGACTGTTTATTAAAGAGTTTTAACTTCTGGAATAAAATATTAAGATTTGCAACATAATTACAGCGGCAGTTAGTACTGATGCATGTTTGCAAGATAAATAATATCATGTTTTCTGTCTGCCAGAATGGTAGACACTGCAGGACCTGAATAAAGGCTCCTGGGACCTCTGACTGTCCCTGTAGGTGCAGATCACTTTGCTGTGGTTTTCTTGTGAGATGCTATTTAAAAAAAATATTCTGCAGCTAGATTTAAAAAAGTCAGCAATATTTTTGGGAATGAGCTCAAAATAAACTGTTACTGTTACTGAACTTTAATCAAAAAGGCAACATCAGGTTTTCTTCGGCTCACATAAAAATAATGTTTACGATAAAGATATTTTCTTTTTACATTGTATAACATGCTGCTCCCCAACAGATTTTTATATAGGACAAAATAATGATTATGGTTTATTCATGTATTTAAAGTCCATACATATATATCCTTAAAAAGTAACAGTACAAACTGAAAACATGAGACAAATGCAGTCATATTTTCAAAAACACAATCAGCTGTTAAAATGATAATTTTAAAAATCAATTTATTACAGAATATAGTTCTATAAATTTTGTACATTTAGCAGAAAACAAAACAAAATGTAAAAAAAAAAAGAAATCAGTAAATCTTATTGGATATGATAAATCTCTACAAACTACTGATAATAGGACTGATTCAGTGAATGGGAGCCTTATACAAAAATTAAAGAAGTGAAAGAAAAATACAAAAATGTAGAACTTACACACTTAATATGAAAATAACTCGAGTTTTTCATTGAACTGTTTCTGTAAATGTTCTTGGCTACACTTTAACATTATTTGTGTATCTACTGCCTTACATTTCACCATTCAGTCTGTATGTTTTGCAATGTGAGCAGAGTATGTCACCTGCTGGACTGTTTGGGAACTGAAATGATTCTGAATCTGAAATCAGATTGTGTTTAATTTTTTCTTTTTTAAAATGTTTGTTTGCAGTTGCAATGCAAACACTGACAATGCTGAGCTAAAATTCACTCATCGTGCTTTAAATATTTGCTCATGCTACTTTAGTCACATGACATGCAACTAACAATGACAACGATCTAAACTGAGATGATGAAGTGAAGACATTATAATTAAGTAAACTGGCTACAAAATTCTGTTCTTGGTCCACCAGTCTGTTCTCCATCAGCAGCAGATAACATACCTGCACTGATGGAGAATTCAACTGTCAAATCTTTTTTTTTTTTGCAACAATCTGCCTTATTTATACATTTTTGTTGTATCTCAGTTTAAGTGTTAAAGAAAGAGGTCTGATACAGAAACACTGATGGCCTGAAATGTTCCTCTGCTCCTCTTTAAATGCTGCTTCACACACATGAGCTGGAAGATGTGAACAGAATAAAAACTGACAAATGTTCACAAGTCAAGTCTTACAAGACTTTATGTTGACAAATTCTTTAATTATGAAGTGCACCCTGAGATAGAGTTTTGTTTTGTTGTTGTATTTATTCTCTCTGTGTCTGTTTCTGCTGTTCTTCTGTCCTGTAGCCGCTGTTTAATTTCATTCAGTTGGTCCCCTAGTTTGTTCAATTTTGCTATTATATCAGCTTCATCATATGTCCTCTTAATTAGTTTTTCTGTGTTCATTTGTAGTTTTTGAAGTTCTTCATTTCTCTCCCTCAGGTTCCAAATGGTCCCTTTTGCGATTTCTATTACTTTTAAGTATCCTTGTGCTTTGTTTTCTGTCTTATCTCCTTTCTTTTCTGTTACTTCTTTCTCCACTGAATTAACCTTGTGTTCACTCTCCTCTGCTGCTGTCTGTGCCCTCTGCATTTGGAAAGTGAGTTGATCTTTCTGATGGCCCAGTTCCTTACTCAGTTCCATCAGAGTATAAATGACCTGAACCACATCTTTCTTTTCTCCCTCTCTCTTCTGTAACTCTTCAGATTTTACCTTTATGTTGTCCAAATCCTCAGTTTTCTTGATTTCTTTGCTTTCCATCAAATGCTGCTGTTCTGTTGTGTTTTTCTTCTTCTTCTCTCTCTCTGTGGAAACAAGCAGTAGACTAAGTTTGATGGTGCTTATGCAGTGCTGTTAATCTTTAACAAGAAAAAAGTAAAGTAAGCAGATTAAGTAGCAGTTAAGTATATTTCTGACTCACCCGTTTTGTTTTGTCTCCATTTCCAGACAAAAATGGAAACTGCAAGAATCAACATTAAGCAAAGTAACACACTGAAGGTGATGGAAGCAGCACAGTTAGATGGAGCCATGAAGAATTCATCTGAAACAATAAAACCAAAACAACACTGTGTTTATATCAAACCAGACCCAACTGTAGAACAGTCATTTTATTATTTTAGAAACCATGTTTACCTGGAATACCTATCTCTGCCTCTCTGGTCTGGTTGGTTTTGTCCTGTTGGACTCTACAGGTGAAGCTGTTGCTGTGTCTCTTCTCCACAGTCACTCTGCTGCTGACAGTATAGAGGTCATCAGGACCTCTGACTGTCTCTGTAGGTCCAGCAGAGAGGAGGTTTCCCTCACCGTCCAGCCACAGCACCTCAGGCTCTGGATACCAGCCTTTAGACTCACACTCTAACACCACTGCACTGATGGATTTATCAAGTCCTGCTAAACTGATAGTAGGTGAGGAGACTGCACCTGATGAGGAGAAATGGAACAACATCCTTTGAATCTCATATTCCAATAAAACAATCACAAGTCTTTAGAAAACAACAAACTTTTGTGGAAGAAACTGTAATCCATTTACTCACCAACAACAAGGTCAATGAAATATTCTTGACTCTGTTTTGGAAGATAACATCTGTACGTTCCATTATCAGAGACTTTCACTGTGGAGAGTCTCAGTGAGATGTCTCCTTGCTTCAGTTTGTTGATGTCCAGTGAAGCTCTTCCAGTGTACGCTTCGTTTTGGTCGGTCAGAAGCTCGCGACCGTCGTGCCACACATAGACAAATCTGGGGTTCAGATCATTCCTCCCCCACTCTATTGTCATCTGAACAGCATTCGTGGGAGGTTCAAGCTGACAAGGTAAGACAGTGTCATCACCAAGCATCACCACCACCTTCGGAGGAGTCCTCTGCAACTGACCTGGACAGAAGCAGACCTGTTTTAAATTCTGTTCTCAGAACAAACACATTGGATAAACACAAACTGTAGCATTTAATATACAAGACCTATTATACAATTCTCAAGGGGCGCCCTGCTGGCCTTGGATTTAAGGTTTTCTTTTCTGCCTCATGAGGTCTGTGGGGGACTGGTTTGATCAGCTCTGACCGACAGTGGCCGAATAAACAACCCACCAACCGTCACCAGACTCTGATTTAAATGTTGCTGAATCCTGATTGGTTATCAGAGGTATGTGACATCACATTTGTTCAGCTGAGTCCCGCCTTCTTCAAACCAGTCAGACTAACACAGGGAAAAAAAATACTAAATAACAAAAATGCAGATTTATGTGAAGTAAACTGTGTTGTGTTCTCCTGTAGGACTCAATCACTCACAGCCTCATTTAAATTAGCTCTGTCTGCATGACAGGAATTAACGAGTCGGCATTTGGTGCCTTACATTACATCGATGTGTTAGAGCTCTTAAACACAAAGCCAAACACAGTTTTACTGATGTGTTTGTGTGTAATTTACCTCCACAAACATGTGTTAGGAGTAAGACCAAAACCACAGCACCGGTGGTTCTGAGCAGAGATTTAGAGGACAGTCCATCCTTTAGGTCAGTCATCCTGGAGAACTGACATTCAAACACACAAGTACAAACTATTAAGAGATACAGACACGTAAAACAATATCAGTCCAAAAAACATCATAACATTAGCTGTTAAATCTGTGTATGAATCAGTAACTGCAGAGCATGTGATTCCAGTGTTCACCTCCACATTTGCTCGACAACTTTACGTTCTAACATTGGCAGGAGTCTCACATTCATTCTGCTGAAGGAATACCTGCTTTTCCTTTCTTTCTTTGTAAAATCAATGAAATGATTGTAATGCATAAAAATAAACTTTACTGAATTAAAGTTTGAAAATCCAGCGTACCTGTTTGCACAGTAAACCGTCGCCTCGTCTCTCACTGTGACGCAGTCAAAGTCCTCAGATAAAATGATTTACACTTTGAGCACGGTGATAAAAAAAGAGGTGTGTTCACTTAAATAAATATAATACAGTGCAATGAAGATTATATTCCATTTCACTGCAGGCTTATAAACGAGGAAACAGTGACTGGTTAATGTTTAATCATAGGCCAGTGTCTGCAGAGGCTGCACATTATAAATGTTCACTACCCAGTCAAACGTTCAAACTCCCCGTCTCGAACTCGTTTCAGTTCTTAGGAGGAAAAGTAAAGAGCAACATGAACACACTGAGAAGACTGAACACAGATCAGACGGTACAGAAACAGAAGCAGCAGACATCCACTGCAAACAGCATTTTAATGTACAAAAAAAAGTCATTCAGCACCTTACACTTTGACAAGAATATAAAAAACAAATATTTTCTATCACAGCTAATGTCAGTAAAGTAACAAGTTCACTCTAACATACTAAAACTTTAAGCTGCACCCAGTTATAATGAGTTTCTCTTACTGAGATGATGTGGTCAGAACCACTTCTCTCCATGTTTTTTACAATTGTTGAACTGCTTCCTGTGTTCAAATAATAACACCTTTTTCACTTGTAATGATGTATATTGTGTGGATCTTCAAATGCATTTAAAGAAACACCCCTGTATCATCTCTGGTACCATTCGATTCTGGTTTTACATTTAAGGCAGTTCATGGGTTTTCTACTCTACCTAAGGTCAAGTTTGCTTGTCTGCTTCCTTCTGCATTCTCGTAACCTGAATATCTATCGGCTCCATCAGCCTCTCACTGTTCAGTAACTGTCTCTCAGTGTTTTTCTTTGTCTGGTCCAGTTTCCACTGAGCTCGCAGTAACATTTCTTTCTCTCGTAATAACTCCTCTGGTTTGTCAAATGTCATCTCTCTCTCTGTTATCTCCTTCTCCACTGACTGAAGCCTGAGCTTGTTTTCCTCCCAGTCCCTCTCCACCTCCTCCAGCAGGACTTGGAGCTGAGCCCTCTGGTTCTCCAGCTCAGCCTTCACCTCCATCAGTGTAGCGACCACGTCTTCCTTCTCTCTCTCTTTCTGCACTGACTCGTTTTGAAGCTGTGTGTTCTTACTCACCAAGGCTGTTTTCTCACCTGTTGTGGAAAAACAATGTGAATGTTGAATGCGCACAACAAGACTATTTTAACAGCCTTAAAGCTAAATAAAGGGAAACAAAATGAGTTAAAACAGTTGATATGTCAGAAAGAGAACTGAGGAGGTTCTTACCTTCTGAGGCTGCGGTTCGAGATCATCCATCACATTCTTTAGATCCTTCCTCTCCATCACTGCAGTGAAGGATTTTTCCTGTTCTTTTAATTTGGTCAGTGGCTGTTTTTGAAACAGTGAATTTATCTGGTGATGATCCAGTTTCTCATCTTTCTGCAAATGATCTGCAAATGAACACGACACAGGCACATGAGAAAGTAAACGATGAACATTTTTAATGAAAATAACCAACAAGACGTGACTCACATTTCCATGTGGCCACAGCCAAGACAACCACTGGAATAGACTGGAGGGTGCGCTGCAGCATGGTAACGATAATACAAGTAGAACTGAATGAGACGAAATCAGCTGGAATGATAAAACACACAACAACACAGGACTTAAAGAGGCTTTACAGCAACATTTAAAGAAAACCGTTACTGCTGAAAGTCCAGTCGTGAAAATAAGTTTATGGTAAAGTTTCAAATTTGTAAAAGCCACAACTGAAACCACTCGCTGCTGCAGACAGATCACATCCTGTTAAAAAAACAATCCCCTGTATTTGTTTTGGAGATTAACTGTGCAGGTAGAAAGGTAGAGTTAGAAACTCATTCAGAGCTTTGATTCTCCAAAAAATATTACACCATGTGACAGTATCTTTACGAGTTCTGCAATAGGATTTCCATTTTTGAAGGTTCACATACCTGCTTCGTGCAACAAAGTCACCTCGACCCAGAGTAAAGTGTGTCGCTCTGTCAAAGTCCTCGAATAAAATCACCTGCACTTTAATCCCACCTGTTATCAGGTAAGGTGTGTTCATACTGAAGCTTTTCCATAAACACATATATGACAGCAGGAAAACTTTCACAGTGAAATAAAGAGCAAACCATCCTCAGAGCCTTTTTAAACTACATTTTATTTGAATTGAATGTCTGCAACAAACAGCTGATCTTATACAAAGTGACATTAAATGTCAAACACATCATTATAACATCATATAGACACATTCAAAGATGTTTATAAATCTTATACACAGTTTTTTCTTTACATTGTCTGGACTCAGAAAATTTGTCCTCGTCGTCATTCAGCAGCTCTTAGAATAACAAATCAATCTTTAGCACTGTGTCCTGTTTCAGTAAATCACAAATTACACTTCATTTTTTCTTTTTTCCCTACAACAGCCCCAGCAAACTGCAAATTGCCAACATCCCTCCTCCTGTTTGTTATTCTGTCAATCTGAAACTCAGTGGGATCCAGCAGTTTGTCTATGTTCACTAACTGTCTCTCAGTGTTCTTCTTTGTCTGGTCCAGTTTCCACTGAGTCTGTAAGAGATTTTCTTTCTCTCGTAATAACTCCTCTGGTTTGTCAAACGTCATCTCTCTCTCTGTTATCTCCTTCTCCACTGACTGAAGCCTGAGCTTGTTTTCCTCCTGGCCCCTCTCCACCTCCTCCAGCTGGACTTGGAGCTGAGCCCTCTGGTTCTCCAGCTCAGCCTTCACCTCCATCAGTGTAGCGACCACGTCTTCCTTCTCTCTCTCTTTCTGCACTGACTTGTTTTGAAGCTGTGTGTTCTTACTCACCAAGGCTGTTTTCTCACCTGTTGTGGAAAAACAATGTGAATGTTGAATGAAATGTTTCAGTAACTGAGCCTGTTCCATCACACAGCATATAACTAAATATTAAAAACACGCACGTTTCCATTTGTACGACACAAAAACAGCCATTATAAAACTAAAAGCCAAGTCAGTAAGGCTGCCTGCAGAGCACATGCGACGAGAAACTGTGGAGATGAACTCAGCCACATCAGCTGGAAGAAAAGCAGAACATCAAATAATGTAAAAATCTATACAGGAACCATTCTGTAGATACATTTAGAAGAAGAATTAAAATGAATATGTAGAAATCACATCACACTTAGTGATCTGATTTAAATCAGGCATATTCAATAATGACTAAATCACAGTAAAACCAAACTGAGCCCACAGATCCACAGATGTGGATGAGAATCAGGATGAAAACAGTGTCGAGGGGAATTGACCCACTGAGGGAGTTCAGCACCGGTTCAAAGGTTACTCTCTCCTTTGTGTTCGGCTTTGAAGGATTCTAAAAAAAATAGAAGACCGGGTCAGAACAAAGCTTTGATATAACCGCCACAAAAATGTTCAAATTAATCACTGTAATAATGTCAGATTCTGTACAAGTGATACAAATATGAAAACATATATACATGTACTGTGCAAGACAGCGCACAACAAGACTATTTTAACAGCCTTAAAGCTAAATAAAGGAAAACAAAATGAGTAAAAACAGTTGATATGTCAGAAAGAGAACTGAGGAGGTTCTTACCTTCTGAGGCTGCGGTTCGAGATCATCCATCACATTCTTTAGATCCTTCCTCTCCATCACTGCAGTGAAGGATTTTTCCTGTTCTTTTAATTTGGTCAGTGGCTGTTTTTGAAACAGTGAATTTATCTGGTGATGATCCAGTTTCTCATCTTTCTGGTAATGATCTGCAAATGAACACAACACAGGCACATGAGAAAGTAAACGATGAGCAGTCGTCGTTTTTTAATGAAAATAACCAACAAGACGTGACTCACATTTCCATGTGGCCACAGCCAAGACAACCACTGGAATAGACAGGAGGGTGTGCTGCAGCATGGTAACGATAATACAAGTAGAACTGAATGAGACGAAATCAGCTGGAATGATAAAACACACAACACAGGACTTAAAGAGGCTTTACAGAAACATTTAAAGAAAACCTGAAAATAAGTTTATGGTAAAGTTTCAAATTTGTAAAAGCCACAACTGAAACCACTCGCTGCTGCAGACAGATCACATCCTGTTAAAAAAAACAATCCCATGTTTGTTTTGGAGATTAACTGTGCAGGTAGAAAGGTAGAGTTAGAAACTCATTCAGAGCTTTGATTCTCCAAAAAATATTACACCATGTGACAGTAACTTTACGAGTTCTGCAATAGGATTTCCATTTTTGAAGGTTCACATACCTGCTTCGTGCAACAAAGTCACCTCGACCCAGAGTAAAGTGTGTCGCTCTGTCAAAGTCCTCGAATAAAATCACCTGCACTTTAATCCCACCTGTTATCAGGTAAGGTGTGTTCACGCTGCAGCTTTTCCATAAACACATATGTGAAATAAAGAGCAAACCATCCTCAGAGCCTTTTTAAACTAGATTTTATTTGAACTGAACGTCTGCAACAAACAGCTGATCTTATACAAAGTGACATTAAATGTCAAACACATCATTATAACATCATACAGACACATTCAAAGATGTTTATAAATCTTATACACAGTTTTTTCTTTACATTGTCTGGACTCAGAAAATTTGTCCTCGTCGTCATTCAGCAGCTCTTAGAATAACAAATCAATCTTTAGCACTGTGTCCTGTTTCAGTAAATCACAAATTACACTTCATTTTTTCTTTTTTCCCTACAACAGCCCCAGCAAACTGCAAATTGCCAACATCCCTCCTCCTGTTTGTTATTCTGTCAATCTGAAACTCAGTGGGATCCAGCAGTTTGTCTATGTTCAGTAACTGGCTCTTAGTGTTTTTCTTTGTCTCGTCCAGTTTCCACTGAGTCTGTAAGAGATTTTCTTTCTCTCGTAACAACTCCTCTGGTTTGTCAAATGTCATCTCTCTCTCTGTTATCTCCTTCTCCACTGACTGAAGCCTGAGCTTGTTTTCCTCCCAGCCCCTCTCCACCTCCTCCAGCTGGACTCGGAGCTGAGCCCTCTGGTTCTCCAGCTCAGCCTTCACCTCCATCAGTGTAGCGACCACGTCTTCCTTCTCTCTCTCTTTCTGCACTGACTCGTTTTGAAGCTGTGTGTTCTTACTCACCAAGGCTGTTTTCTCACCTGTTGTGGAAAAACAATGTGAATGTTGAATGAAATGTTTCAGTAACATATAAATAGCAGTAGCATATAACTAAATATTAAAAACACGTACGTTTCCATTTGTACCACAAATAAACAGCCATTATAGCACTAATAGCCAAGTCAGTAAGGCTGCCTGCAGAGCACATGTGATGAGACACTGTGGAGATGAACTCGGCCACATCAGCTGGAAGAAAAGCAGAACATCAAATAATGTAAAAATCTGCACAGGAACCATTCTGTAGATACATTTAGAAGAAGAATTAAAACGAATATGTAGAAATCACATCACACTTAGTGATCTGATTTAAATCAGGCATATTCAATAATGACTAAATCACAGTAAAACCAAACTGAGCCCACAGATCCACAGATGTGGATGAGAATCAGAATGAAAACAGTGTCGAGGGGAATTGACCCACTGAGGGAGTTCAGCACCGGTTCAAAGGTTACTCTCTCCTTTGTGTTCGGCTTTGAAGGATTCTAAAAAAAATAGAAGACAGGGTCAGAACAAAGCTTTGATATAACAACGCCACAAAAATGTACAAGTGATGCAAATATGAAAACATATATACATGTACTGTGCAAGACAGCGCACAACAAGACTATTTTAACAGCCTTAAAGCTAAATAAAGGAAAACAAAATGAGTAAAAACAGTTGATATGTCAGAAAGAGAACTGAGGAGGTTCTTACCTTCTGAGGCTGCGGTTCGAGATCATCCATCACATTCTTTAGATCCTTCCTCTCCATCACTGCAGTGAAGGATTTTTCCTGTTCTTTTAATTTGGTCAGTGGCTGTTTTTGAAACAGTGAATTTATCTGGTGATGATCCAGTTTCTCATCTTTCTGGTAATGATCTGCAAATGAACACAACACAGGCACATGAGAAAGTAAACGATGAGCAGTCGTCGTTTTTTAATGAAAATAACCATCAAGACGTGACTCACATTTCCATGTGGCCACAGCCAAGACAACCACTGGAATAGACAGGAGGGTGTGCTGCAGCATGGTAACGATAATACAAGTAGAACTGAATGAGACGAAATCAGCTGGAATGATAAAACACACAACACAGGACTTAAAGAGGCTTTACAGAAACATTTAAAGAAAACCTGAAAATAAGTTTATGGTAAAGTTTCAAATTTGTAAAAGCCACAACTGAAACCACTCGCTGCTGCAGACAGATCACATCCTGTTAAAAAAACAATCCCCTGTGTTTGTTTTGGAGATTAACTGTGCAGGTAGAAAGGTAGAGTTAGAAACTCATTCAGAGCTTTGATTCTCCAAAAAATATTACACCATGTGACAGTAACTTTACGAGTTCTGCAATAGGATTTCCATTTTTGAAGGTTCACATACCTGCTTCGTGCAACAAAGTCACCTCGACCCAGAGTAAAGTGTGTCGCTCTGTCAAAGTCCTCGAATAAAATCACCTGCACTTTAATCCCACCTGTTATCAGGTAAGGTGTGTTCATACTGAAGCTTTTCCATAAACACATATATGACAGCAGGAAAACTTTCACAGTGAAATAAAGAGCAAACCATCCTCAGAGCCTTTTTAAACTACATTTTATTTGAATTGAATGTCTGCAACAAACAGCTGATCTTATACAAAGTGACATTACTGAACATAAATGTCAAACACATCATTATAACATCATATAGACACATTCAAAGATGTTTATAAATCTTATACAGTTTTTTCTTTACATTGTCTGGACTCAGAAAATTTGTCCTCGTCGTCATTCAGCAGCTCTTAGAATAACAAATCAATCTTTAGCACTGTGTCCTGTTTCAGTAAATCACAAATTACACTTCATTTTTTCTTTTTTTTTCTACAACAGCCCCAGCAAACATCAGTTAATTAATCTTTGTACATCTGATCCAGTTCCCTGTTGGTGACTGATTTGCTCTGATTGCTTTTCCCTTGTCTCAGTTTGGCTACTCCATAAAGATGGCAACATCCCTCCTCCTGTTCTTTATTCTGCCAATCTGAAACTCAATGGGATCCAGCAGTTTGTCTATGTTCAGTAACTGTCTCTCAGTACTTTTCTTTGTCTGGTCCAGTTTCCACTGAGCCTGTAAGAGATTTTCTTTCTGTCTTAACAACTCCTCTGGTTTGTCAAATGTCATTTCTCTCTGTGTTATTTCTCCCTCCACAGTCTGAAGCGTCCTCTTGTTCCTCTCCCTCTCTTTCTCGACTTCGTCCAGTTGTTCTCGGAGTTGTTTCCTCTGGTTCTCCAGTTCCCTCTTCTGTTCCAGTACTGTGCTAACCAGCTGTTCTGTGTTTTCCTTGTCTTCACGGTTGTTTCGTAATTCAGTTTCGAGTGATATAATCCTCTTCTGCAGCCCGGCTTTCTCACCTGTAGTGAAGATATGACATGAAACACAAACACAGCTGATATTTCAGTATTACAGTCTTCCTAATAGGTGCATTTCATCTAGTGTAGGTTTTAAATTATTTGAATGATGACAATAAAATGCAGGATACACATAATAAAATGCTATTTAATATCATCAAAAGTAAAACATTTATGCTTTTTGTTTTTATTCAAACCGTTAAACTGTGACTTACCTTTACATTTGTACACAACAACAATTATTATTAAACCACCAACAGCCAGGCCTGCGAAGCCACAGGCCAAGGCCATGGGGATACAGGAGCTAGAGGCAAAACTGGACTGGTCCAATTTAGCTGGAATATCACCTGAGGAGGCAGAACAACGAGTGAGCAAGAACAATCACAATCACACCTGACAGGGTCAACAACTACATTAAGTTAAAAGACAAAGAAAGTTCAATGTGTTGAAGCCATAACCACATAAACCACAAAAAACATTTTGAAACATACAAAAAATTATATTTTAGATTAAATTTATTCTGAATTCATAATTAAGTGAGTCTGTGCTGCTGTACAGAATCAGAAAGCAGAAAAAAAAAACATGTAACAAACTCCAAAGTTTTACTGATGTGTGTTAGTCCGCTAGCATGTCTTATGACTGCTACAATACTGACACTGAGGAAAAACAATCAACAGAAAGTACTTACTGTTCATCAGATTATCTGTCAGTGAAGGCATGCTGGAGTCTGAAAACAAACCAGAAACAAAATGTTGAATTTTATTAAGTAGACTGTGAGAAGAAAAGCATTTTGGAATTATATCTATGTAAAACAATAATATATTGTCACAGTGATACAGTTTGTTAACCACTTCAATGAAGTACAAACTTTACCATAAAATATATTCATTTTAATGTATTTTGTATTTTTAATGCAATAAAGCCATTAAAAAAGTATAATATATAGCTGCCATCATACAAATATATCCACCTGTTATAACAGACTCAATTTTACTTCAAATAGACGACAACAACAAAAATCAAACCTACCTGTTCAGTGCGTCAATGAGTCGGCTCACCTCAGACTGCAGTTACCTTCAGGACCAAAGTCCTCGAATATGATTTGTACTTTCACTTTGTTTATCAGTGATCAGATAAGGTTCGTCCACAGCAGGTCCTTCGTGACCTTTGTGTCTTTACAGGCAGCTGCATGGCAGGTGAACTGCAGTCGTATCAAATATGAGCCTACAGGTGGAACTGTCGCTCTACTGCACCTGGATTTATATGTTAGTCAATAAAAGCTGAGCAGAGACAAGACGGAGGTTATGTCTTTGTCATCTTTAAGATCTTGGGAGTGAAAGTGGCTGACTGACTGCAGAGGGCAGAGTAGGACTGTTTTCAGATCTCCACATCATTTGTTCAGAACAGATGAGGATGATCAAGTCTGGGCAGATTTCAACCCAACATCCTGTTTTCTTGGGGCCAAACACTAAATCTGTAAAGAGCTTGGATATGGGAAAGATGTTGAATGTCTTCAATGACTTGTTACATTTGAGTGATGAAGCCCTCTAGCGGCCATCTGAATTATACCTGTGATACTGTTACAAAGCCTCAAAACCTCATAGGGAAGAAGTGTTAAGACACATGAGGCCACTTTTCATTTCCCAGTCTCCACCAGCAGGCATTGTTTTCTTTTAACCATAACCACGATTGTTCTCTAACCTTAAAAAAGGAGTTATTTTTTACCCAAACTGTCATGTTTTCCTAAAACGAACCATTTACAAAAAGTTGAGTCATTTTGTTAGTTATTATTTCCCATTTATCTTGACTACATATGTTGGAGACGTATTTGTCTTCGATTATTGAGAGTTAATCTCAGACCCAGGCTCCATTTTTCATAAAGACATTTGAAAGAAATACTGACTCACACAGGCTGGTGAAGAAGAGGCTAACCCAGATGTAGCATATTTTCTTTCTTTGTGTTCTTGTAAGTGTGGTTCTTTGCACTTGCATCATGTTTTATAACTGATGTGTTTTTTCCACAGCACGCTCTGAGGAAGACTGACTGAAAGCTATGATGGTAGGCCACCATTTTTTAAAAACAACTAATGTCGTTAACTTGGGTTTTTTTCTCTTTGGCACACGTGTCAAATTTCTTGGGCTCAAAGCAGTGAGTTTATTATTTCCAGTGGTGGTTTTGCTTCATATATTTTCAGATCTACATTTCAAAGCTGCAGCTACATCGAAACCAGAAATAATTTAAACAGGAAGAGGAAGTTCTGACCTACCTACCTATCTTAGTTGTATTTCAGTCTGATGCTCAGTCAGTCAGCACTGAGACAACATGGAGGTCACAGCTCTCTGCCTCAGACTGAGTGAGTACTGAGTCTGTCAAACTATCCTCTGTCTTTTTAGTTAGATATATACTGTATGTATACATGAGGTCATGTATGTGCAGCTCTTTTCATTTGTCTCTGCAGTGATGGATGTGTTGGTCCTGCTGGCTGCACAAAGCCACAGTCACTTTGTTCAGACAGCTGGTAAGTTGGACAGTGAACTGACTAATATCCCTAACACAGAGACTACTATCAAAAATGTTTAGATACACAGAACAAATTAATTTAACGTTTTTTTTTCCTCTATGTCTCAGACACTGCTTTCCCTCGTGTTGTTCCAGACAGACTGCAGTTTTATGAATACGACACAGTCTCGATAAGCTGTGAGGAGATCGATACATTTTCTAAGTGGAGAGTGATGAGGAAAATCAATAAAACAGTTCAAACAAATTCTTCTGACTGCAACACACCAGCACCATCCTGCACAATTTATCCAGCCTTTGAAAGACACAGTGGAGAGTACTGGTGTGAGAACGAAGCAGGAGAGAGGAGCAGTGCTGTCAACATCACCATCACTGGTATGTTTAGAAAATACTGAATCAAGAGTTTTCAAATTATGTAACAAGGATGTACTTAGAATTTTGGTAATTCAAGGTTGAGGAAAGTTAATATTAAGATCAACGTGCCTCATTGTACAGATCTGGTGATTAGTCTCAGACTTTTAGCCAGAACCTATAAAATACAGTCTCACTACAGTTTACAACAGATTTTAATGGTTTAAACTGCAAGTCCAACCAAAGTTTCTGACAAGCAAGAACTCCTCTAAAAGAGCACATCAGGCATCAACTGATCTGGAAAAATTCAGCTTGATCTAAAATGAGTCAGGGGGCAACTGATTCAGGGCTACAACGGTCTTTATCGTTACAATGTCTGCCCTTAGACACAATATTGTACATAACTGATCTATAGAAATGAGATTCAATAAGATACCTGTTTTCAGCTGGTTTTGTGATCCTGGAACTTCCTCCTCGTCCTGTGATGGAGGGAAACGATGTGACTCTACACTGTAAAAACAAGAAAACAGAGTCACAGCACATAGCTGATTTCTACAAAGACGGTTCCAGTCTCGGGACCTCTTATGACAGCAACATGACCATCCGAAATGTCTCCAAGTCTGATGAAGGACTCTACAGGTGCAGCATCTCTGGAGCAGGAGAATCACCAGAGAGCTGGCTGACCGTTTTAAAGAAAAATGAAGGTGACTTGTTGGTTATTGTGCATTTTTTCCCTCCAGGTTTAATATAGACAATGAAAACATTTCTTTTTTAACATCTTCTTTCCAGAACCTTATGGAGAGACTCCTCTCACCCACAGTCAGTCCCTGAATCCTCTCACCCTGCTCTGGACTGTTGCAGTTTCATTAGTGGCTCTGCTGCTGTTGATAATGGGCCTGCTTCTCTGTAGGAAACACCAAGGTATGGCAGCCCTGTCTGCTTGACATAGCTCACACAGTACTACTTTGTGCTTTAACATAACCACATAAAAAGTTTATTAATGTCGTAGTCACTACAAGAATCATTGGATTTTTTTAATATTTTGGCAGAAAACATGAAAACTTTGTCAGAAACATACATTTACATTTCCTCAATATATCATTATGTTTCCTTAAAGATATTTCTTAAAGATATTTACTAACATTTATGCTTCTAAACCTCCTCCTCTCTCCTCTCCTCTCCTGGACTGATCTTCTTTGTTATTTCTGAAACACCTCCAGTGTATTTTTTCATCTTTTCCAGTTTTACTATTGAGGACATTTTCTTTTCTGTCCTCCAGTATCTGTCTGTTTTTCATCTGGAAAAACAAAACCAGGTTCACACTCACATGAGGATCACACAGGTGAGAAACACCAGCCATTTCCCATCGTACTGATATACAGCTGCCATCATGTTTGAATGTAAACTGAACTGAACATGATTCCATAACACTCTTATTTACAGAGTTCTATAAGACTATACTATATATGATGGGTGCACATGTTCAATATACTTAAATAACAGCTTGAGAGCATGTGAGGAATTAGCTGTTTTTTGGTTTTGATATTTCAGTATCTGTATCAAATGCAGCTGATTCCACCGATGTGACATACGCTGTTGTTAAAACCCACAGGAAGAAGAGAGGTAGGCCTACAGACATTTCACCAACGTTCATGAAATATTTTCAGACGTCACAACTGTTTCTATCAAGTACTAAAGGTGCAGGTGATAATTTGATCCTCTCAGTTATAACCCACGTCAGAAAACCACAGGCTGAAACACTGGGCCCCTCAGTGGATTTATTTAGCCGTCTGTAGTACGAGAGGTTAAGGTTTGATCGTCACTATGAAAAAAGTTTAAAGTTTAAAAGCAGACGTGTAACACAAACACACACAATAGTTTAAAATGGTCCACACACAGCTGTACGACATGTAGGCAATGGAACGTCTGCCTTCTTATTTTTCCTCCTACATTCTATTTTTTTTCTTCATATCACCTTTAAAGCTCCACACCCTAACAATGATAAGTAATACAACTAATCAGGGAAATCTGAAAATACTGAATTTTCTATCTCATGTGGATTTGAGTGATGATTATTTGTTTCTCAAACAGAGACCGACGGGTCCAGAGCAGGTACAGAGGAGAATGTCATCTACTCTCAGGTCACCTTCAGGTAAGACTGAAGCTGATACAGAATATTACAGTTCACAGTGCACTAGTGCTCAACCACGGTCAGTCTAACACGTCACTGTCAGAGTAGAGAAAGCAACGAGGAAACGCTCACTAAAAGCTTCACAATGAGTTTAATTAAAGACGTTCAGAATTAGTTATTCGTCTCTGGCACTGCAGATCTACGTTTCATGCTTGCTGCTGTTTTATGTCCTGTGAACCTGAAGTGTAATCATGCTCACTCTGTTGTACGGTCTAATCATGTAGACGTTGTCAGTTTAGCTTCTAGTTTTCTCCTCTTCAAATAATTGCTTAACTTTAAAAGCCATTGTTTTTTTTCTATCCTGTTTTCCAGGCCACCGACACCGGACTAAAGGACAGAGGAGATGAAGAGACGCTCTGTTCAAAGCTCTGCTGATGTATGTTAATGTTTTCATGTTTGCAAGGGAGGCAGGTCATACCATACAATCACAGTGATGCTGCAGGAAAGACTGCTAACTACATGTTTTTCTTTGCTGTAAGAGAGTCAATCTTTCAGCAGTGGCTTTAGTTCAACTTCAGAGAAAAATCCCCAGAAAACAGGTTTTGAAGTTGTATAGAAACTTGTCTAAGAGCAGGAAATGTTTCAGTTCTTTAAAAAGAGAAAGGTTAGAGTCAGGTGTTCGTGTCAGTTCCTCGTGGTTAAATGATGAGGTCTTCTTTCTAAAGCAGCCACAATCACAGAGTGTAACCTCTACAGCCACAGAGGACTGTTATATTGTGGAAAACATTTTTTAAAAAGCCTACACCATGAAATTAAAATAATTTAAAGCAGTCAAGCGGTTTATATTAACCTTCATCAGTCTTCATCTGGGGCCTTTGCTTTCGTCACATCATCAGTGTCTAAGATGAGCAGTTTGTTAACAGTTGAAGCACATTGTTCCATCTGTTCACACATCTGATGCGATGCGGTTTTAAAAAAAGACAAAGCTGCTGCACTGTGGTCAGTTACCAACATGATGCTGTTGTATCTATCTGTATGTTTCCATATTAAACCACTGACATCAGTTCCCCGTCTGCTCACTAATGCTAACCTGTGGCTTGGTCATCAGCGCTTCCGACAGAGAGACCTCAAACCACATTCAGTTTAACACAGAGCTCTGACACAGAGCGCTCAGCTCAGGTTCAACTCAGGGTAACTGACAAATTAAATCACATGATAATCTCGTCTACTATGAGCCCTTTGGGTTTCATCACACTTCAGTACAGACGTGGACAGCAGACGTACAATGACCTCCTGACAGAGAGGAAAACCACTTTGGCGTTTGAAAGAGTATATAGCACAAGTACAGTCGGCACAAAAGGTCTGTGTAGACCCTCATGGACCTGAGCTGATGACAACATTTCCGACTGACCTGATGAATGCTTTTCATATTTTGGGGAGTCTGCAATGTTTCATTGTCTCTACAGTACATGAGTACATGCCTCTCCATCAACACTGCCAACTCTAAATCCACTGAATGCTGCTGTGCAGTAAAATCCTGAGCATAAATTCAGTGATGGAAATCTATACATTTCCATTTAAGTAATGTAATGGAGGTTACACACCAAAGCGTGCAGAAGAGGAGTCGTGTTTTACAGCTTTTAAAGGGAGTATTTTTATTTCATGTTTTGTAATTGTTGTGTTTATCTCATGACACTTCTGATTACTTGATGCTCATTGTCATTCTGTTATAGTTGTATATACATATACACCATACTTGTTTTACAGGATTATCTGCAGCTGTAAAATATTTCACCACTTCCAAGCCTGAGGGACCATTGATGGTTCAGTGCTGCCACCTACTGTTCTAACATTGTAGCAACTTATGTTTTATGCTTTGTACAGTGCTTTATATCAATACTATACATTATTCACAATTAAAATATTATTTTAATACTGTACCCATGATTCTGATGTTTTGTATACATTTTTCAAGTTTTCATACTCACACTTTTGAAAGATTGACTGTCTAAATATATAAATCGATCAGAGTCTCAGTCATCAACTGAAATGTCTTGAACATGTCCTTAAGAATTTGATATTGTACAAATAAATGGATTAACATCTAAATATCAAGCTGAAATAAAACATCTGTACCAGGCAGTCTGCTGTTTTACTGCATACATTACAGATACAGATAATCACCTGATCCTAGTTCCTCATGACTGGAAACTTCAGCAACTTCAAAAAAAAGACAAAGAAACAAATAGGTGGCCATGTTGGACAGACCAGTGAAATAATGGGTGGCCATGTTCACATTGGATGCACATGGCAGCCAAGCAAAGACACAGAGAAAACATTTCAAGCTCATATTCATGACACAGCAGCCATGGCAAGACACCTCCAATACACAACAGAGAGAGAGGGATAAAATGTGTATAATAACACACACCCATACACTCTTAGGAAAGGATAAAAACCTGGACATCATATGCTGCAATCATTCAGTGCAGTAAAATTAAACATGCAACTCTAAACAGCTAAATTATGTTAGAGAGTTAATGAGCCCAACAGGAGCCAACACACCTGACAGCAATGAAGTTAATGCTATGCTAAAGCATGGCTAACTTAGCTACTTTACAGACATCCCTTACCTTTTATGGGCGAGTTTTAAAGGACCAGATTCTCCTGGTATCTTTTCCCACACCGCACAGGGAGGGCGTTGAGTCAAGTCTCAAGCCTCTAATGTTTTCCTAATGTTTTCCTGAGAGTTTGGTAACTTCTAATACTTGAAATTCACTTCACATCTGTGTGGTGTTTTGGCGGCTTGGGAGGAGAGACACAAACCTTTTCAGTTAATATTCACTTATAATAAAAGACAGAATTCACCTGGTGTCGGCTCTTTTGCTCTTAGAGCTACTTGAACCAAAATAGCGCGCACACTTGAGGCACAGCTTTGCACACGTTGCTGCGCCTCTTTTCCAAACGCATCTTCTCCTACTGAATTCAGTCCAGTCAAACTGATGAAGTGTTACAGCACTGTGGCTTAATCCCGCGTCTCTCTGGAGCGACCACTCCAGTTTATTGTTAAATTCTGCGAACTTGCTTTTAAATATGAGAACTTAATGGAAACAGCCTCAACAGTCAGTGGTTCGCTCAGCGCAGTAAAGTTAAACGTGTGGCTCTAAACAAACACAGTAAGTTACCAAAACTTTCCGAGCCTGACACGCGCCGACACACCTGACAGCGTCATTAACACCACGCTAACTCGTGGCTAATTAAAGACAGCACTGACCTTCTGACTGAGTGTCCAGCTCCTCCTGTTGTTGCACCGGTCGTTCCATTGTCTCTGAACTTCCAGCAACTTTTCAGTCAAGGGCAGTTTCGCTGTTAAATCCCCGGGCTTTTTAAATTTCGACCCCGCCATGACGCGGTCTGACACGGTCTGTCGAGTTCGCCATTGTACGCAAATTTCGGCGTCTGACGTCAGTCTTATAGTCGACGCGCATGCGCATGAGATATGCATTAAATAACGAAGGTTACTGTATCTCATTATTGTTTATTGACGACATCATTAAAATAAACGGTGTCAGGTTTATATATAAATATATATATATAGACTCGGCGGTGCAGTGGTGGTATCCAGAGCCTGAGGTGCTGCGGCTGGCTAAATATTTATTTATACTTTTATTCATTTCAGTTGATTTCAGTGTGGTCCAGACTGTTTTTCTTAAGCACTGGATTGGCTTCTGCGCTGTGGCTCTCTCTTCTTCTTCTTC
>NW_026115246.1:0-22087 GCF_001640805.2 Lates calcarifer
GGACGACATCTGCATGAAGGTCCCTCAGAGAAGACTGTTGACCTTCCTGGTATGATACGACAACACCTTTATCTGACTGGCTGATACGCTTGACCTTGGAGTTGAGTAAGATCGGGCCATCGAGTACACTAAGAAAAGCTTTGGGGAGAAGGTCTGACCACCAGTCACTTCATGATACCTTCAAAACAGAAAGACAAATGGTTCATTTCAATTTGTTCATGACTTTTGTGGAAGATGTGTAGGATAAAATATTTAGGGTGATTATGAACTGTTCCAAGGATGCAGACTGGGAGAGCAACCTAATGTATTGTAGAGTCAAAACTGACTTTGCTGCCACTGAATTACTATGTCTTGAGTTCAAATGTGGGAATTGAGGCCTTACGTGACGTTGTCACTGATGTCAGTCTGGTCGTAGATCATCTCAGTCAGCGCTGTGTACATAAGGCTCTGTTCATTGAGCAGATCTCCAATCATTCTCACAGCTTCTGGACTCAGACCTCCCTCTTCTTTCAGATACTCCTGATAAACAAAGTTGTTTTGTATGAGTCCATAAATTGCTTGTATGTGCAAAACGCTATTTATCTGATCAACGAATGACATCAAGATGACTGGGCTCACTGAGTACTGTAAACACTTTCTGCTTACCATCCAAACGCCCATTGTATTGTACACAGTTCTTTTGATATGGTAGTGGCAACAAAAAACTCATCAAGTGTGAGCGTCTGCGTGGGCCCCAGAGCAACTGCATTCCCTGCATGTGTGGTAGTTACGCCTCAGGTGAAACAATAAGGTTTATACAGCAAAACCTGTTCTGCAGACCTCAAGCTGGATCCAAAGGTGTCGTTTATCATATCTATCAAGTTAAACATTGGTTGACTGTTTCAGATGGCTAACATTTGGAAATGGCAAACCTAATTCATGCTATCTGTACATCTCTAAAATTTCAGTAGTGATTCACATAATCAGTGTATTCAACACAAACTGTTCTCACTTTACAACAGGCTATAAGATCACATCATGCTTCACCTTCACAGAATAGTGGTCATATTTTTCAGAGCAGCCCAGCAGCCATGAGCCTCCACTTCATCTTTCACCTACAAAAAAAAGAAAAGGATAAAGCCTCTTTCATCCATCAAGTCAATTAAATCAGGAAGTTAGAAGTTAGGCTAAAGCACCTCTCTGTCCTTTCCCATGTCTGACGTACCTTCTGCAAAAGCCAGCTGTAGCAGCTCGTCGGCCGACTTCTTCCTCTCGCTCTTCGTCACGTTATACCCCAGGATATCAGGGTTTGCTTTCACTGCGTATGTCCATTTCCGCCAGGCCATGGATCAGGTAAAAGGTGTTGGGGTCATCCATGATGAATTCATTCAGCTTGACCCCCAGTTCTTCAGCAAACCAGTTGACGATGCTGTTGAGGCAGAGTTAGCTTGTGACTGCAAGGTCTCTTTATCAGATGAACAGAAACAGTAAATGAAGAAAGATCCCTCTGACACTCAGTATCAACTTTTCATGCGCTCGTAACCAAGGCACTTTAACGCGCTTAATGTAACGCTTCAACTTACTGGTGAAAACTTGAATCCTCATTGCTCCCAGTTCAGCATACCAGCCCTCTTTTTCATTCCTGTAGGTCTCCACCCGTCCTCCAACACGACCACTAGCCTCAACTATAGTTACCTAATTCAAACACATAAATACAGACAGCTAAACACAAGTAATGTCAGTGCTATAATGTTTAAAATGTCTGGCTACCAGCATTAATACTAACCTAATACCTATTTTGAATACTGTTTGTACTGCCTGCAACTACTGCAACAATTCCTATCACAGCTCAGTTGGTCAGGAGAAGCTGAATAGCAACGCATTTTCTTCTCCCTCGAACTCCATCAAAGTTCAATCTGCTGGTCATACGTCCAAAAATAAGTGATGACTGTTGCATGTACCTTGTGTCCTGCATCTTGCAGTAACTTTGCAGCTGTGAGTCCAGCCATGCCAGCTCCAACAATAACAACATGATGGGACTTGTTAATGTGCGGAGGCCGGTCTTCACAGTCTCCAGCAACACCTTGTAGTCTTTGTCCTCCAGACAATCAGCCAGATCCTCCTTCAGGCTGAGAGCAGCAGCGTGGCTGTGGTACAGTGTGAACAGCAGCACACTGACAGCAACTGGAGACAACAAAAAACACATGACTTACTCCAACAAGGAACTTTTAACTTTTGAATCTCCACAGATGTTTAATTGAGCACACTTGCTGTTGCACAGTTGCAAGTCGTGAAGTTTTATAGAACTGAGCAACTAGCCATGAGACACTTGATTGTATTTGCCCTTGACTGATGTTGCTGCAAAAAGATGCTTAAAATAACATTCTTCCAGACAGAGTGTCACACATATCTGTAAAGTCCTGCAAAAGCTGACTGACCTCTCTTCATTTCATCATACAGTCAAATCCAAACTGTGCCAGTGTAAACCTCGAGATGAAAAGCAGAAGTGCAACATTACTGAGTGGGTGTTAACCACAGACCGTGAACAGTTTGAGGAACTTATTAAAGGAAATGTGAACTTTCAGCAGATACAGTATCACACCCTTCATTCATAAAGATATCCAAACTCACATCTAAAATCAGAGTACTGCTGTTTTTCCCTGTGCAACTCGACTTCAAAAAAGTTTCTATATGATGCCAAAAAAGAAGTTTCAATTAGTTTTGCTAGAAAATACCCACATAATTTCCATTTCACCTCCATTTCAGTTATTACGTGTCTTCTCTCCTTTCTGGTGTCATGATGAGGATGAAGAGGAAGAGAAAAATACATTAGACATTATTCAATCCTGGAAAGTCCTGACTTTAAGGAACTGATGTAATAATGTGATAAAATGTACAGGGTTGTTTTTCTTACACTGAGTGTAACATATTCTGCTCTACAGTCTGCATTTTGCACAATTCCTTACATTTATATTTTTGCCCACAAATACTATATTGTTTATGTACACAGTTAAATAATAATAATTTTTCATTTTAACTTGCTCACACACACACACACACACACACACAGTTAGATACAATGTTAAGTTTTGCAGTTTTTTTTAAATGTAATGGTGTAGATGTAACAACACAACATCTATCTATGTTCCTCAATAATTTAATACATTTCTATACTAAGTATATTGTTATGTTTATACACTCATGGTGAAATTTTAACGACTGTCGATAAAGAGTCAAATAAAACGACAGATTCTTACCCTTTCAGGAGCTTAAATGTCAAAACGCGCAGTAACATCAACCTGAAGTTAAGTGGCCTCTTAAATACTTTCGGTTAGTGCTGGATTTTTTTCCCCAGCTTGACTGCAAATGGCATGACTTCCTTGACTTTTTTAAAATGGGGGATGGGTCCTCATATATATCACTCACAAATGCCTTGGAATCAGATGATCTAAAATTACTGGTCAGGTCTCATGATAAAAAAAAAATCCTATTATACAACATTACCATTAAGAAGGCTGTGCTTCACCTCGTTTTACGGGAAACCTGCCAAAAATGAACTGAAAGGAGGAAATAAAGTTGTTTAACATTTCATTCACTAACCACATGCTTATCATTCATTGTATCATATTCTCAGTGTTTGCACTGGCACCTCCAACACTTCTGTCATAAAGAGAAACACTTTCACTTTGACTACTGTACTTGCACTACTGTATATGTCTCAGAATTAGGGTTTTAAAAAACATTTGAAATGTATTTGGTTCATTTTAATAGAACCTGTGCAATCAGTGGACTCCCTTATCAAAATGTTTCAGTGAAATATCTCTTCATCAGGACAGACACTGCTTAAAGAGCAGATTACGTGTTCAACAGGATCTATCAGCGTGATCAAACAAGGACCCTGACAAACACCTTTAGCACACATGTAGTTTATCACGTTCACAATAATATTACATTGTTGACCACAAACTCAGTATGACTGCTTCAGATGAATGTAACACAACAAGTGTAAGTAAGTTAGCAGTCAACCACAGAGAGTGTATTTCAGGGCTGCTGCAGCTCAGTGTTCTCACATGCCATGAACACAGAACACAGATGGAACAAAGTGGTTAACTGTTAGACCATAAGAAACTGATAGGTCTCAGAAATAGACACAGAGCTCAGATGAAGGCCGTATGACGATGAACCACATCAGTCCTTTTTAAAATGCTTCAAAGTTCCCATGTATTTACAATAATGTGAGATACACTGTCATGAAATATGAATACACACACTGTTTACTATTTTACTGAACCATTTTATCAACATGCTCATCAAAGTAATGATGTGACACATCTGAGGTAAAATTATTCTTCTGTTATTGTTTTTACATTATTGGTACAGATACAGACTGACACAGTAAACACATGAGGCTAAAATAGCATGTTCATTTACAACAACACTGAACATCTGAACAACTGTGTCGCTTCCTTGTTGCACTCACATCACGGTGTTGTTAATTTATGTACACTGAGTGAAACAGTCTTTCAAAGCTCCTCCCTCAGTCAGCTCCCTCCGTGACACACAGGACATGAAGTAGAGCTAGTGGTGAAAAACAAAGTTAAAAATATTTTCTATCAAGACATTTTTGTTGCAAAACTGCTTTCTTTGTTTGGAAAAGCATGAGAATCAAAGCTGTGACAAACGTGTGCTGGGAAATTCAGCTGGAACTGGTGCTGTTACCTAACTGATTGTAGAGTAGAAGGCATCTTCTGTTGACGATGGGTTGATACCTGCTGAGGAAACAGATGAAGCTGTGGTGTTGGACACTTTTGGTTCTGCTTTCAAAAAAGATGGAATTATGTCAGTGTGTTGCGACAATTTTCACTGACTAGAATGTTTTTAAACATTGAATTAATACTCTGGATGCACAGTATGAGAAATTCTTATCAGTTTTAGCTGCTTAATGCACAGGGTAAATGCTGTGTTAGTCAGCTGTGACCTGAACTTGACAATAGAAGGAAAGTAAAACAATAACATGTCATGTTTCTATTGACGTACCTTTCTGCTTCCTCTTCTTTGTTACAGCAGCGTATGCTTTGTCTGCATCAGCTGCACTGGCTGCCAGAGAGAAACTTTCACTTTATTTATTACTGACCCATTATCAGTTACCAACGGCTTTTTAATCACAGTGAGTCTCACCAAGTTGCTGATTGTCATCATGGCCCAGGGAGTAGTAAATGGCTTTAGATGACATTTCATTCCCATCTGATGGAGAGAGACAGTGTTGGTACATAAAAAGATCAACACTTCCTAAGCTCAATAAATAAGAAACAAAAAATAAAAATGTAAAAATGTCTAATTGTGAACTTCCTGGAGTTTGTGCTGGTTGCATGGCAACCAATGACAATATGAACAAACAAGGTCACCACGCCCACAGATGTATGTAACTCCATTTAAAACTTCAACTTCTTACTTTCAATATTAGCTTAAAATAGCTTAGCTTTATGTTAAGTTTGGCTACATCTTCTCCTCTAACTCTCACAAAGAAACGTAAAAAGCGTATTTACAAAAACGTTGGACTATTCCTTTAAAATGTAGAAAATGCTATGTTATAAATGTTCATTCTGTGCTCCTGTGCTTTGTGGTGTACCCCAGGGCTCAAAGCTGGGTCCTATTTCACTTTCTCTGGATTTTTTTCCCCCTCAATTGTTGTGCATCTTTATTCATTTTTATATAGATGACACCCAAATCTATATTTCTCTTAACATCACTTCTACCATTCATTTGATCTTAATAATTTCATATTTTGGACAAGTTTTTTATATGCTTGATTCATGGGCTTTAAGTACCATATTAATGTTTTTAAACCATAAATATCTCTAAATTTGGGCCAAACAGAGAATCAGATCAGTGTGTAAGGAAAACAGTATTTCCTTTGGAAGCTAAGAAAACATTTTTAATGAAGAATAATGCAGAAACTTTAAATTTTATGCATCACGTTCTGTTACATCCCTGATGTCACCCTCTGCTGTATAAAGTCTAATAATAAACTCCCCTCTACTCACACTTCTTTTTTTCTCAGTGGTTTGAGTTGAGGAAGCTCAAATAAGCACCTCCACCTACACACCTATCATCAGTGCCTGCATGTCTAACACAAAGGCAACACTGACCTGCTCTATAGACCCCTAGTTTTTAACTTTTTATCCTTGTAACACAACAGAACAATCTCTGTGGTACCAGTCTTGTGTTGTTAGGATTAATGTGCGAGATGGAGGATTTTTGAACCAAATCAATCAGTTTTAGCCACTTTAATACATAATGTAGATGTGATAGTTTCTAGTTGACAATAACTGGAACAGTAGGACAGTAACATTTCATGTCTCCAGTGGAGTACCTTTCTTTTTCCTCTTTTTTGTTACAGCAGCATATGTTCCTTTGTCTGCGTCAGCTGCACTGGCTCCTACAGAGACAGAAACTACACAGCATCACTACATGAGCACATACTACAGACAAACCTCACTACAAACTTCTCTGATGTTAGTTATTCCCTTTATCAGTTACCATTCAAATGGCTCATTAATCACAATGAATCTCACCGAGTTGAGTGTCATCATCGCCCAGGGTGTAGTAAATGGGTGTAGATGACAGTTCATTCTCATCTAATGTAGAGAGACAGTGTTAGTCAGCTGACACATTAACACAACAACATCAGTGATGATGCTCTGGATCATGTTAAGGCTGAGTCTGAGTATCTGACTGAGAAACTTTACATGTAATGTAGTTCTGTTCTGTTACCCCAGGGGCAGCTGTCTGCTCATCACCTCCACCCTACCCACACCTCTGCAGGGTAAAACATGTCATGTTTTGAGTGAAGTACCTGTCCTCCTCCTGTTTTCTGTTACAGCAGCGTTTGTCTCTCTGTCTGCATCAGCTGCACCGGCCCCTACAGAGAGAGAAAAATACAGCATATCTGAATTTACAGAGCAAATACTGAAGATAGACAAACACCTACACAGGCACAGAGAAAGATAAGTATGAGTATGTGTCTCATTTTAATATTTATAAATACTGTGTAGTATGGTTTGTTTTCTCACCTGTTCGATCCTCAGCCGAGCCTGTTGTAGATATCAGAGTGGACAGGCAGGGCAACACTGTGGTACGAGGAAGGAAAAATAACTGCATCAGTAGAAATCCAGACCGAGGAGATAATTCATTAAATGAATTCTACTTTTCATAAAACTAGAACAAAAACCGTGATCCTGTCCTTAAAATGCTGTGGCACTGGAGGTAACTGAGCTTTGACACTGATTTGATGGTTGTTGCTCCACATTTTGTTGCAAACTTTGTTACTGACGACAAAATAACCAGTTTTCAGAGTAAAATGCTCGAAATGCACCAACTCCACCTCAACTGACTGTTTTGTTTCAACTAAATCTGCAGTTGGTTTGGAACCAACTGCTGACATTTTGACTGACTGACATCTCTTGGAAGTGCAGCACAGCAGAGGTGATAAACAGTAAACAGCAGGAAAACTGTATGAAATATGTCCTGTATTTAAAGTTGCTTACCTCTGTCCCAGTAATTTTTGCCGAAGTGGTGTAGTCCCACGAGGAACAGCAAAACCACCAGTAAGACAGTGACAACGATCCACGGTGTGGCCTCGGAGGAGGAAGTACGAGTCTCTTTGTCATCCTTTGTAGTGTCTGGAGGCATAAAGTGGTTGAAAGCAAAGTTTGAAAGTCTGAACTGGATTGAAAAGGTTGAACAGTGAAAAGGAGAACAAAGTTTAAACTTCTGATTTTATTGTCTGTTTGAGCGTCTTCATGCTTGTGATATTGTGCAATGTTACAAAATGGCGGACAGGAAATTCTAAAAACACCCTGAAGTTCAATCAGACATTCAAACTTCAAATGCTGGGAATCTGACAATAATTTAACAACCATCAGATTCAACAACCTTAAGACTTAAAGAGTTAAAATCTGTAGCAGGAAGAAAGTGAGCTACAGCAGTATATAGACATTTCATTTGGAAACGTTGCTGTGTCTCACCTCTGACAGTCAGTCTGCTCTCTGCTGATTCTCCAGAACCACAGATGCTGCACTTGTACAGTCCTTCATCAGACCTGGACACACTGTGGATGGTCATATTTCCTGTAGAGCTGTTCCCCATGACGACTCCATCTTTATAGAAAGTAGCTGTGAGGTTGGAGGTCGTCTTGTTTCTGCAGCTCAGAGTCACAGAGTCTCCCTCCATCACAGGCAGAGCAGGACTCTCCAGGATCACAGAACCATCTGAACAACAGAGGTTTGATGTTTATTTCACGTTAAACTCATGTTGTCATTATGATCATTTATTGTAAACATACTAGTGACAGTGATGGTGACATTGTTGCTTCTTTCTCCAGCTCCAGTCTTGCACCAGTACTCTCCACTGTCCTCTGGATAAACATTCTTAATGGTGCAGGACGATGCTGTCTGTGTCTCACTGTTTGTACATGAGGGTATTTTCCCTCTGGTCGTACGTCTAACTTCACCATAGAACCCTTCACAGTAAAAAGTTACAGTCTCATATTCAAAGAACTGTAATCTGTTTGGATCAATACGAAGAGAAGCTGCATCTGAGACAAAGAAAAAGAAAGAGATTTAATTAAGACATTTGTTCTTGAAATTCAAAACTGCTGAAAATTTCAATTCAGTAATTTTCATATCAGTGAGAAAATAACCAGTTCTTACCAACTCTCTGACCATGCTCACACAGGATCATCACCGTCATCACTGAGGAGACAAAAGAGTTAAACATCACACAGACATGTTTGTAGCATCTACATGTTTTATTGATTTCTGCAGCTACTATAGCTACTGTTTAAGGTCAGAATATTCTAACATATATAACAGAAAAATACAATACTTCTGCTCAAAGTACTCCTTTGTTTTTTTTAAATCAAACAGTTCAAAGAGGTTCTGCTACATAAAACCTGTGAAACATCACAGACGTTATTAACAGCCTCACTAGCTTCAAATGACCTTCTGATCAATGTTTCAGGAAATAAAGATGGACTCAGTACTCACACAGTCTGAAGCAGAGAGCTGTGACCTCCATGTTGTCTTGCTGTTGTCTGGCTGAACATCAGGCTGACGTGTGAAGTCTGTGAGAAGTGATACCTTCCTGTGTAGCTTACTTCTGCTGTTCGCACAAGTTTTTTTTTTTTCATTGAAACACCTTTTTCAGAGACAGGGCTGCTGTCATGGTACAAATAGTCTCTGTGGTTAAAGCTAAACGTGAGTAGGTGGAGCCAGAGAATAAAGGCAGACCTACACAGGAGATGGGCCTCTGGTCAACATATGAATAAGAATATAAACTGAAAATGACTGGTGCTATTTTCTCTAGGTGACAGCGAGGCTTAAACAAGACCAAGAGTCTACTATAGAGTATACTAGCAGCTCTGTGAGACTGTGCATAGCAGTGGTCTGAGCTAAATGCTAATGTCTGCATGCTAACATGCTCACAGTGATAATGCTATTGATGATGTTTAGCAGGATTAATGTTTATATTGTTCATTACTTTTGTGTAGTGTGGGAGTAAACTAACATTTTTTAGCACTAAACCAAAAAAAAAACAAACAAACAAAAAAAAAACAAACAAAGATTCTGCTGGAACCATGAATATATCATAATTTTATTACAATTCATCCAGTAGCTGTTGACATATTTCAGTCTGGACCAGACTGTTGAAATTACTTTGCCAACACTGGACACACGTTGCTAGCATGACTAAAAATTACCAAAAAAAATCTCAATTTTGTCTAGCTGGAAGGTGCAGAGGAACTTTTTGGTCGGTTCGGCGTCATTTAAAAGTGAAAGCGGATTACTGGTGTATTCCAGGTGTCTCTGATGAAACTTTGTAAAACTAACTGGAGTGAAACGGTCACTTACTTACCTCCTCTTGATGCCTTTGAAAATTTAAAAAAGGTGACAACCAAGCTGCTCTGCAAACTCTGGCATCCAGGGAAGATACATTTGCGGGACGACGACATAGCCAGCTAGCAAAATCTACAATGTCTTTCAGTCTCATCTGGCACCACAGCTCATTTTAACCTCAACTTGACTTCCTGTAATTGGCCCAAAAGTCTTAGACATCCAAAAAAAGTGATTTCCCACTGCAAACTAAACAAAGCAATGTTCAGATTGATCTGAACAGAGATCATCTCTTCTGACTGGGCCAAATTTTGGTCCTTTGGACCTTTCACACCTGCTATTCTGGTTCAGACAAAACTGAAAGGTGGTGAGGTCCAAACCCAAAAACAGTAGGTGTGAAAGCATCCTTAGCTAAAGAGCTTAGAGCTGGGGTTATATGAACCATGCAAATTCAATTTCAAACATGTTGACCAACACAATATCATATAAAGTGGTAGAACTCAGTAATACAGTCTTTTCTAATAAGTTGAGTACATTTAAGATTTTAAAGCAATCAGCCACATATGGCTATAGGGTCATAAGAGCTACACTTAATGACATTTAAAAACAAACTTCACTATAAAATTCGAAATAATATATAACAATGTTAGTTTAAGTCTGAGTTTAAATATGGCATTGTGTTGCTAAGTGGCCATGATATTAGCGGATGATATCATATGCCGCCTCATGTTCCATGATGGTGATGGTTTCCATGGTGCCAATGAACCATCCTCAGCCATTACTATGATGGAACGCTCCGGTTTTTCAGTATTGTCTTTTATCCATGTAACTTTACACATCTTTTATTTGTGCTTCTAGCATTGTCTGCAGTAAAATCACAATGATTCAGTCTCAGAAAACTGACTAACCTCCACAGTCCTCCACAGTTAAGAAGCTAATTAAACCAACCAGGGATTACCACCACAAGATTTAAATCATGAAAACTTAATGATGCCTTGTGATGTCATCATAAGAAATTCATTGCTCAATAAAACTCAGAAACATTTCAGCCAAGAAACTTCAAGCATTGTCAAGCAGGAAAGAAATATGTGGGGTGGTGGCACCTTCACCACCCCACACACAATACTTCAAATCAAAAACACAGACTTTGCTCTGAATGAAATCTGTGAAACATCACAGATATTTTACCACCCTTATTAACTTTAAATCTTAATTGTTTTTTCAGTCAGTGTCAGTACTCACACAGTTTGAAGCAGAGAGCTCTGACCTCCATGTTGTCTTGCTGTTGTCTGAGCATCAGACTGGGATGTAAAGTAGGTCAAGAGAGGCATCTTCCTGTGTGGCATAGTTCAGCTGTTCATGCAACATCAATGTGATTTTGTTTATCAAAGTCAGTGAAATTCATCATCACCAGCAGCACTGACCTGCTGCAGCTGATTTCATCACAAGTAACTGAGCATCTCTATTGGAGAGAGTTTATAAAATGAATACTTTATTCTCAGCCACAGAGTGACATGTGGGTTCATAAGTGTGTGCCACTGCAGCACTGAAGGTTTGCTACCAGCCTAAGTCTCTCGTGTTCCCACGCTCCCCACAGTCTTTTCACAGAGATGTAGAGATGCTGTGGTTATTCTGCAGAGTTTGTCAGAGGTGTGGTCAAAGTGAAAAAAAAAAGACAGTGTTTGTATTTGACTTTGACCACAGCTGACTTTATTTTTAAAACATTCATCTCTTGATACAGTCGCACCACATGATACATGTACCTCTGAAACCTTAGAAAAACAGGCTGCAAAGTAACAGAAATAACCAGCTAACTTAGAATAGAAAATATAGCGGAGGTGCACTTGTTCTACATCTACTGTGCACATGTAGAAGACGTCATGGACAATAACACATGCAAAGAAGAACAAATAGAAAGCTGTGCATCCAGGTGAAGCATGATGGGATGTTACCTGTTCATTATCTCTTCACTGTGCTATTCCTGGTCATTCACTCCATTGTTTTCTGTATTGTGACAGTTACAGTTACATCCACCTAGACGTGAGTTATTTTTCTGAAACACTCTGAGTTTCCCACAGTGCATCAGTCCCAGCAGCAGCAGCAGCAGAGCCACCATCACAATGGTGAACACAGTTCTTAAGATCAGGTAAATGTGGCAGCTGTGGTCTGAGGAGGGAGTCTCTGTGTGAGGTGCAACTAAAATGAAAAATATGTGCATGAGACATGGCAGTGCTTACATGTCGCATTATTTCCTAATTCAAATAAAATAAAAAATAAATCGGCGGCTTTGCACCATATGGGATTAGATTCTGAACTGCATTGTGTTGTACTGATACTTTGTGCAATGACAAAGATGAATCTTAAAACAAAATGGCCAATAAGAGCTTCTTCTCTTGATATGAATAAGACACTTTTGATTTACATGCCAGGAATTTGGCAAGAATTTAAGTCTGTAGCAGAAAAAACTGCAGGATGTAATGCAGACATTTCATTTTGAAACATTGCTGTGTCTCACCTCTGACAGTCAGTCTGCTCTCTGCTGATTCTCCAGATCCAGAGATGTTACACTTGTACAGTCCTTCATCAGACCTGGACACACTGTGGATGGTCATATTTCCTGTAGAGCTGTTCCCCATGACGACTCCATCTTTATAGAAAGTAGCTGTGAGGTTGGAGGTCGTCTTGTGTCTGCAGCTCAGAGTCACAGAGTCTCCCTCCATCACAGGCAGAGCAGGACTCTCCAGGATCACAGAACCATCTGAACAACAGAGGTTTGATGTTTATTTCACATTAAACTCATGTTGTCATTATGATCATTTATTGTAAACATACTAGTGACAGTGATGGTGACACTGTTGCTTCTTTCTCCAGCTCCAGTCTCGCACCAGTACTCTCCACTGTCCTCTGGATAAACATTCTTAATGGTGCAGGACGATGCTGTCTGTGTCTCACTGTTTGTACATGAGGGTATTTTCCCTCTGGTCATAAGTCTAACTTCACAATAGAACCCTTCACAGTAAAAAGTTACAGTCTCATATTCAAAGAACTGTAATCTGTTTGGATCAATACGAAGAGAAGCTGCATCTGAGACAAAGAAAAAGAAAGAGATTTAATTAAGACATTTGTTCTTGAAATTCAAAACTGCTGGAATATACCTCAAAGTTAATGATACAAGATTTAGATAAATAATGCATAGTGCAAAATAATGTATAAAGAGTAATACAGCCTCAGTAAAAATCACAAAGGAGCATATTCTCTGACGTCCTGCCGTAAATCCTCCTCCACAAACTGTTTCCTTCAAAATGCTGAATAATTTTCATCAGTGAGAAAATAACAGGTTCTTACCAACTCTCTGATCCTGCTTACACAGCAGGATCATCACCATCATCGCTGAGGAGACAAAACAAGAGTTAAATCTAATGATCTAATGAGTTTTTTCTATCAAATATTGTAACTGGGACAGAAAATGACAGACAGTGCTAACAGAAACAGAGACAGATTCGCACTCACACAGAGTGAAGCAGAAAGCTCTGGGCTCCATGTTGTCTTGCTGCTGAACATCAGACTGACGTGGTCTACTTCCTGGTGGGCTTATTTACTGATGAGGCGATGCTAACTTTAGATTGAAAAACTTCTCTGATAGACGAGCTGCTGTGGTTGAAAACCAGTCATCACGACACGTGAGGAGGATTGACGAGCACAAAGTTGTGTTATCTGGATGCAGATTGAAGTTCAAACAATCTTTTTCATGTTTTGAGTGTATTACAGAGCCGACAGTGGAGAGGTGAGATGAGGCGGGACAGGGATGGAGAATACAGCAGGTCTGAAGCTGGATGTGAACTGGGGACGTTGCAGTAACACAGTGTCTTGTTCACTTTCTGTTAAGTTGATTTTAAACATTGACCGGAATAATTAATGTCCTCTTGCATGCACTTGTCTCTTGTCTGTAACTCATGAATACATCTACCTTTATGTTTCTACACTGCCCTCTGCAGTAAATCCTCCTGTAAATATTTTACCAGACCATTTCACTCTTATTAACAATTTACATTAAAAACTCTGCAACCAATAAAATGTAAATACAGTGACTTCTAATTAAATACTCACATTAACTTCATCAAACAGAGTTCTGTCTGTTAAATATTAACAGAATGCTGGATATCACATCCTGTCGTTTTACTGGACTTTGACCATTACCTCAGTGTGAGACAAGGTGACTGTGAACACGCCAACAGGTCACAGGTAGGACCAAACTATGTTTTACTTTTCATTCAATATAAAGAAGGAGAAACTACTATGACATGTTTAAGTTCCTCTTATTAGTCTGTAGAGAGGATGTGTCTCAACAGAACTGGCAGATTTACAACACATGAAATTCATCATTCTAAAGAGGCTGAGTGTTGAATGGTTGAATTCATACTCCACATGAAAAGGAAGCCGTATATAACCAACAATATGACACGTCCAATTTTATCATACGAAACAAGGAAATGCTCCTTTTCCCTCAGAACCTGACCACAGTTGTGTGCATGGCCTTAGTGCCAGTTTCATTACCATGACGGGGGAGTGTTCCGCTCTGCCACCGCAAGACTGTGTGTGTTTTGGACAGATTGTCAGACAAGAGACAGGCAGTGACATTTATACAAAGACGTCTTTGGACCACATCCTGTTTGACAGCAGTAATTAAGCTTTGAATGTTTTGAACTTAAATACTCACATACAGCATCTTTGAAGTGACATACCTCCTCTCTCACATGCTGCGTGTTGCCTTCACATGCTTCTCAAATTGTCCCATTCTCCAAGTTGTTCTGACTTCAGTGTGTTCAAAGTCAGAATGTGGAAACAAGGACGCTACAAAGAAGATGTGTTGTATTATTATTGGTTACTGCTAATAATATTGTTTTCAGGTCTACATGTACAGCAACATTTACAACTATAAAACAATATTATAGATGAAATGTCAGCAAAACAACTGATATGTAATACATGAATTTAAACCATTAATCAAAAGACAGAAAACCTGTCTAATTGTCATGTGACTAAGCACCAGGGAAGCTGGGAACTGTAGTCCCACAGGTGGTAGCTGTTTTCTTTACTTCTTTACTTTCTCGTCTCCAGAAATAATTCTTCACTGTTTGTTTATTGCTTTAATCAGTTTTATGTATTCTTTCTAGGGATTACTATTTTTAAACCTTTTCATTTTCAACACAGGATGCTTCAGCTGAAGAATGAACAACCTTTGAAACCTCAACCCAGGGCCTTCCGTGCTTTGGTTTTCCATCACGCCGTTTTCTTTCTTCTCCTAACACATCACTGTGGAGGTAACACCTTAAAGCACAATTCAAAACAATCACAAAGAGACACATGAGTATGACTACACACAGAATGACTGAGGGGCATGAATCATGTACAAAGTGCAAAGTCTACAAATGACGTGGTCATTTAATCTGTGGATCTTACAGTGATGAATAGAGGGTTGGCGGTCTTTTTCCTGGGTGTGGTCCTCTGACATAAAATAATATTAAATGTGAAAACCTTATGCATTTGAACACATCTTTTCAGGTCAGCCTCAGATGGTCAGTCCATCTCAGCCAATAGTGGCAGTAGTTGGTGATGACGTCATGTTGCCATGCCACCTGGAACCTGCCATGGATGCTTCAGAAATGACTGTGGAGTGGACGAGACCTGACCTGGAACCCAGATTTGTCCACGTGTGGCGTTCTGGTGTTGAACTGGAGAATAAGAAACATCCGTCCTATATGAGAAGAACGTCACTGTCCCCCAACAGACTGAAGCATGGAGACATTTCACTGACACTCCCCAGAGTGAAACTCTCTGATGAGGGAACGTACAAATGCTTCGTTCCCACCATCAGCAGAGAGTCTACAGTCGAGCTTGTTGTTGGTGAGTGCTGGCTTTACCTCTGGTTCTTTAATCAGTTCTGTTCACGACTCTTGGAACTGTGGTACTATCTGTGTCACGAACAAGCAGTGATAATGACGATTAATATCATTTAAGACCTGCCTTTTATATGTTTAACCGCCTGGGAAATAAAAGTTTGTCCATGTATTTCTAAGCATCTTCATTTATACTAAACATGTTAATGTACATTTTTATTCCCTTCATCAACAGGTGCCGTTTCCTCACTTAACATCATCTTATTGAGGCCTGGGAATGAAGAAGGAACCAGAGCAGTGGTGTTAGAGTGTGAGTCTAAAGGCTGGTATCCAGAGCCTGAGGTGTTGTGGCTGGACGGTGAGGGAAACCTCCTCTCTGCTGGACCTACAGAGACAGTCAGAGGTCCTGATGACCTCTATACTGTCAGCAGCAGAGTGACTGTGGAGAAGAGACACAGCAACAGCTTCACCTGTAGAGTCCAACAGAACAAAACCAACCAGGCCAGAGAGACACACATACATGTTCCAGGTAGAACGTCTTTTTACCTGATCTACAGTTCAGCATTACTCTTCAACTTGCTGTGTCTCATTGCAGCAGTTTAAGACAGCCAGAGCAAAGTATTCAGGGGACGACAGAGGCTCCATTCACTTCAGTTGCATTGGTCTGGAACACCTGTTGAGAAGAGAAAAATGTTTTGAGGTGAACGGACAGTTTGTTTTATTAAATCTCTTTTTTCCTCTGTGTTCCAGATGACGTCTTCGTTACATGCCATGAATCTAACATTCATATCCTCGTTATTGTGGCTGCTGGATTCTTGTTTATTGCAAGTATTGCAGTTTTCATTGTTGTGTGGAAATGGAGACCAAACAAAAGTAGTAAGTTCTAATTTCATTACACTTCTCTCTTGATGCCATGATACTACTGCAGGAACAGTGATGTATAATATTTCATGACAAAACTTTTTTCCTCAGATTTACCCAAAATGTGTTTAAACTTGTTTTCCCCATTTTTGAATGAAACATTTAACATAACGTATACTTACCGTCATTTTTCATGTCACCACAGAAATGAATAAAATGAAGGATGTCAAAGAGAGAGGAGAAGAGGAAGAAAAGGTAGAGGTGATGGAAATACTGATGGGCCAAAGGAACCAACAGGAGAACTTAAGAGACCAACTAAGATCAGAGCTGAAAGAGGTGGAGACAGAGATGAGTGAGAAGAAGCAGCAGCTGGAGTATAGAAATAAATTGTTTTTGTCCAGCATATTACCTGATGAAGTTAAGGCCAATCTAGCAGAGACCTGTAAAGAACTGGAAAAGAGACGAGTTGGACTTGAGGAATGTCTCAACAACTCTGAAAAACAACTACAGACAACAGATGAAGTGATTGCGAGAATGACAGCAGCAGAAAAGGAACGAGAAGAGACTCAAAAAACCTCCAAAAATCTGAGCTGTCACAAAGAGGAGGTAAATGAAACTGCTATAATGTTAGCATCAAGAGAGGAACATTATTCTGAACCTTAAATTAAAGCTTACATGTAGACAAGATGGACTGAGACCAGTGAGCTTACTCATTTTGATTAATTTTGAGCTGACTTGCTACAGTTGAACAGAGAAAAACTGAAATCATTGCTCTGGGTCCAAAGAAGAAAGATTTAAAGTCAGTTTTCACCTTGAATCCATGACACTAACATCTACAATTCAAGCTAGAAATCTTGGTGCAGTTACAGACTCTTATCTAAAGACAAGACAATACCACCTTAAAAACATAGGAAGTATTAGAGGATTTCTGTCTGAACAAGATGCAAGTACTTCACTAATCCCATAAAATTTCATTTCCTGCAGCTTACCCATAATGTACAACCCCCTTTTAATTTTGAGCTATTTATTGGCTTGTTTTAGCTGTTGTTTTTATTGTCATGTAAATGCTTTTTTTTCAGTTTTCTTAATGTTTTATCTTTAATGTGTTTCTATGCCACTGTAAAGCACTTTGAATGTCCTTGTGTTTGAATGGTGCTTTATTAATAAAGCTGGCCTGCCTTGCAAAGTTCAGTCTAATCAAATCTAAGTAAACAATAAACAGTACAGTAGTTACTATATGTAATTATTTGAACATATTTGTCATAGTGCTGCTCGTTAAAGATTAACAAAGCAGGATATTACTGTTCATGTGATCCTTTTCATGTGATTTTACTGGACTTTGTTACTAGACTGTCTGAGACGGGGTGATTGTGTGAACCAGTGAACAGGTAGGCTGAAACTATGTTCTACTTTTAATTAAACATAAAAAAGGAAAACCATTTTGACTTGCTTGTATTCCTCTCAGTAGTCTGTGGAGGGGGATCTGCTTTATAATTCCAAAACACTGTTTTATCAATAATGTACAGAGTTACAGGACTGGCTGATCTGCAGCATGTTAAATTCACTCTTTTAAAGTGACAAACCTCCCCAACACATTACTGAATAAACACTGAAGAAAAACACGTTTAATAGGTGAATACAGAAAATCTCAGTCTTTTTATCATGTGACTAAACACCAAGAAAGCAGGTAACTGTAGTCCCACAGATGGCAGACGTTACACTTATAGGAACTGTATGACACCACACAGAAAATGTAGGATGTTTACTCACATGACAGAAATATTGGGAGTTTTGACATAAGTGTGATTTGACTTACTGTAAATGCTGTTTTATGAAGCCTCATATTAAAGTTTGAGCGTTAACTCGTTAGCAGCTGTTTCTTATTGTGTATTCACATGAAAACTGATCTATTACCTGCTGTTTTGACAATAAACTTCACAAAATATTCTCCCTGCCTTAAGATTTGTTAATAACATATCAGTATTACTGCTTTTACTATTTTGTATCCAGTCAACCAAATTTCATGTGTTTTCAAACTCCAGGATGCTTCACCGGAGAGATGGATGGTCTTTTAAACCTCAGCTCAGAGCCATCAGTGCTTTGGTTTTCCATCATGCTGTTGTCCTCTTTCTCCTAACACGTCACTGTGGAGGTAACGCCTTAAAGCTTGTGCTGCGTATCAAACCTACGTATTCAGAATCTAGGAGGAGCATGAGAGCGAGACAAAAATGACTTTCCTTGACATAAAAAGAATATTAAATAGGCCCCGTGTACTTTTTATTTTCAGGTCAGCCTCAGATGGTCAGTCCATCTCAGCCAATAGTGGCAGTAGTTGGTGATGACGTCATCTTGCCATGCCACCTGGAACCTGCCATGGACGCTTCAGACATGACTGTGGAGTGGACGAGACCTGACCTGGAACCCAGATTTGTCCACGTGTGGCGTTCTGGTGTTGAACTGGAGAATAAGAAACATCCGTCCTACATGGGAAGAACGTCACTGTCCCCCAACAGACTGAAGCATGGAGACATTTCACTGACACTCCCCAGAGTGAAACTCTCTGATGAGGGAACGTACAAATGCTTCATTCCCACTATCAGTAGAGAGTCAACAGTCGATTTTGTTGTTGGTGAGTGGATACATGATACTGGCTTCACAGGGCAGATCCTCAAACCACTGTTTTCCATTAAATTAGCTCTGGTTCTTGAACCGGTTCTGTTCAGGATTCTTGGAACCTTGGTGTTATCTAGGGAACCAGTAATTCGAGATCTAGGCCAGCTGACATCACTGCTAAATTTTAGCCAGTTTTTCCTCTAGTGAAATAGAGATGGTGAGTCAGTTTAAACTCTCGCAAACAGTGATGAATTCAAAGATAAAGAGTTAATATGATCAATAACAAAATCCCAAGTGGTGTAAAGGAGAGATCTGACTCTTAGTCATCCCAGTCTGGATCATACTGGTTTATGCATTTCCATGATTTTTAATCTAGAGACTATTTACATTTTTTAATGTACATTTTTATTCCCTTCATCATCAGGTGCCGTTTCCTCACTTAACATCAGCTTAGCGAGGCCTGAGAATGAAGAAGAAACCAGTGCAGTGGTGTTAGAGTGTGAGTCTAAAGGCTGGTATCCAGAGCCTGAGGTGTTGTGGCTGGACGGTGAGGGAAACCTCCTCTCTGCTGGACCTACAGAGACAGTCAGAGGTCTTGATGACCTCTATACTGTCAGCAGCAGAGTGACTGTGGAGAAGAGACACAGCAACAGCTTCACCTGTAGAGTCCAACAGAACAAAACCAACCAGACCAGAGAGACAGAGATTCATGTTCCAGGTAGGAAATAAGTTCTATATTGATATGGACACTGAGTCACAAATAGCTGATGTCTAATTGTTGTTGTTCTGTGTTTTATCATTACAGATGATTTCTTCAGTGCTCCATGTAGCAGTGCTACTCAGACATGGATCATCATCAGTTTGGCTTTGGCCTTCGCAGTTATTGTTGCAGTTGTCTTTGTTGTGTGGAGATGGAGACAGACAGGAAACAGTAAGTCCTTCATTAAACAGCACCACTCTCCCTCGCTGTTCCTCAATTCACAGCGTATCTTATTTTGTCTTTACAACAGGCAACAAACTGAAACCTTCAACAACAGGGAGTTTAATTAACTACACAGAGCTTCACACTCTCGTTGATGAAAAAGGAGAAGCAGTGCAGGCCACGACAGAGAGTGTGGAGGTGAAGGATTTGGACAAGAAAGAAGAAAACCTCAAAGTGCAGTTAAATGAAGTAGAAGAAGAGCGCAGGGATGTGGTGGGAGCCAGTTAACTTTTTAATGGATCACAGGAAGGATCTGCAGGACCAGATCTATCAACTTGGATTATTACTGCATGATGTGGAGGTCCAGAGGGATGAGTCCAGAGTCAGTGGAGAGAGAAAACTGGAATGAAAACGAGCATCTTCAGACCGACACAGAGCATGAAACCGTAAAGAAGGATCTTGAGAGAAAACGAAAAGACAAAGACGCAGTTTTAAAGTCAGTCATTTGTGCAGTTAATATAGTGACAGAGAAGAAGAAAGCTTTAGATGACTGCAAGGAACAAATTAATGGACAACTGGAGGAGATAGAGAATCAGAGACTCCAGTCAGACCATTCAGAGACATAAAACACAACCTCAACAACTGTGGCTGTCATTTACTCTGCAGAAGACTGGAGGCACCAGAGGAAGGACACTGATAATCTGTTCAAACAAACTGTTTTTAAATTTACCTCACAAGGACCTCTAGTGGCCATGAGAGTTATTACAACTGTCTGTCAGTAAGTCGGTGTAAAAGTAGGGGAGTTACTGTGGACACAAAGGAGGTCAGGACTCTCTTAAGCAAAACCACAAAAACGTTTCAAGCTCATTAAACAGAGACAGTCATGACCAGACATCTCCAATACACTGCTGTCAGACACAGACTGGATTACACTGCAGCAGCTGTTGGCGGTGATCAGGTGCAGCGCACGTGCTCAATATTACCTGGAGAGACCCCTTTCCATTTGATTGTAAAATTTTACAGCATCGTGGGTTAATCCCATGAACCTTTGAGTGACCACACACACCTCTCCAGTTTTTTAAAATGTGCGTTTGAACTTCATGGAAACAGGACATTATATGTTTCAGTAAAGTTAAACCTGTCGCTCTAAACAACTTTCGCCTGACACGCGCCGACACACCTGACAACAGCGTCATTAACACAAGCTAACTCGTGGCTAATTAAAGACATCACTGACCTTCTGACTGAGTTTCCAGCTCCTCCTGTTGTTGGACGCGTCGTCTCGGTGTCTCTTAACTTTCGGGAACTTTTCCGACAAGGGCAGTCTCGCTGTTAAATCCCCGGGGTTAAAAACTTCGACGCCGCCATGAAGCGACACATCGCGTCTGTTAGATTCACCAAGGTGTGCGATTTTCGGCGTCTGACGTCAGCCCTTCGGTGGGAGGCGCGTACGATTACGAAAGTTTGAAAAAACCAAAACCTTCCTCCTCTAGAAATGTTTGGTGCCTTGACAGATTGAGGGTTTTGTCCCGTCAGCGGTGGACTCCGCTGTCAATTATGACAAGGATTTCAATTCCATTTTACTTACTGAACATTGGAGTTGGTTTAAAGGTAGACAGATGTGACTTCCCACGTTAAATCTGGGAGAAAAAAATCCTTATTTTAGTCAAAGTAATGGTCTGTTTGATTCCCAGAGGCTGTCAGATAAAAAAAAGAGATTTTTTAGATACACTGAAATATAGAATTTTAACATGAAACTGCTTTAATTGGTGTTTTTACCTGGACATAATGATACAGAAGATATTCAAGACAATAAACACACCAGTGCAGAGACGTTGACTGCTTCTCTGCAGCCTCACACCAGTTCTCTCCACTGTTTCCAATAATTAAATAGAGACCATGATGGAAATGACTCCTCATGT
>NW_026115247.1:0-74541 GCF_001640805.2 Lates calcarifer
TATCACGTAGGCCCTTACTGATACTATATTCTTGTATTGGTGAGTTAATATTGCCTCAGAGATAAACCACACAGGAAGAGAGCGTTCTCATCTACATTTCACCTCAGCTGTAGCTCTGATGCTGAGTCAATCAGTCAGTCAGGTCAGTCAGCAGCAAGTCGACATGGAGGTCACGGCTCTCTGCTTCAGACTGAGTGAGTACTGAGTCTGTCTCCTCTGGTCAACTTCATATTCATACACCATTTATCAGGAAACTGTATGTAATGGAAAATACATTTGGAAATAATTATACTGTGCAGAAAATATGAGAGTTTTATAGCTGGTAAAATAATTCAGCTGTTAAAGTATAACTGTCTGATGTACAGTTGTTTTCCTTTATCCCCCCAGTGTTGATTGTACTGGTGTTTGTGGCTGCACACAATCACCACATTAATGCTCAGACAAGTGGTAAGACAGAATTTCATGATTTTTTCCATCAGAAATCAGGTTCATGTAGACCGGCAGGATCCCAGTGTTTGATCACTGACACCTGAATTACTGGATTAACAGGTTTCATTACTGCATATAGTTCTAAATAGAAAAGTGCTAATAATTTGTCGTAGTTCTCGTTTATGATTGGTTCTTCTAGCTGAAAGCACCTGGCTTTCTGTTGTGTGTCATTTTCAAACTGTGTGTGTTCAGGAGTTTTTAATTGAATTCATCATTCTGTTTCTTTGTTTCAGATGCAGATTTTCACATGGTTCCATCCAGACTGCAGCTCTTTCAATATGAATCAGTCTCTTTTACCTGTCAGGGGTTTAATGACCCAGCAGGATGGGAGAGTCAGAAATGTCAATGATATCACTCCTAAATGTTTGAATGGTGCAGCGCCATCAACAGTGACCTGCACCATTGACTATGCCCTTAAATCAGACAGTGGAGGATACTGGTGTGAAGGTGGGAGGAGGACGGAGAAGCAACACTGTCAACATCACTGTCTCTGGTGTGTTTATTGTACAGATTTAAACTATAGAACAATAATATATAGTATCAGAAATGTTACCTGGAGTAAGCATTTTGTGATGTTGTTCAGAAGGTCATGTGGTCCTGGAGAGTCCTGTTCTTCCTGTGATGGAGGGAGCAGCTGTGACTCTGCGCTGCAGAAGCAGGAAGCCTTCCCTCCAACCTCACAGCTGATTTCTATAAAGATGGCCTCCTTATTGGGACCAGCCCGACAGGAAACATGACTATTCAAAATGTTTCCAAGTCTGATGACGGCTTCTACAAGTGTAAAATCTCTGGAGCTGGAGAATCAGCAGAGAGCCGACTGATGATCAGAGCTGTGGTTCCAAACCCCACAGGTACATTCAATCTTTTATACACAGCAGTCAGTTCATGTTGGCATCAGTCATGTTAGTATCTGACAGAAAATATCTACATGGTGTTTTTCAGTTGGGTCTGTCGTCTCTGGAGCTGGAGAATCAGCAGAGAGCCGACTGACGGTCAGAGGTGAGACACAACAAATGTTATAACACAAAATGTACCATAGTTACCATCAGTTGCCATGTTTTTCCAGTCCAGGAGGAGTTATGTTCTTTCTGGTTTGCAGATGATGGTTGTTTAAAATTTGACACTGGGGTTAAACTGGTTAATGTTGATGTTCGCCTGAAAGTAAAAACCCTCAGAGACTCACTGTGAGTCCACAATGTTACAGTGATACACTGTGTTATCTTTGCAGCAGCGTCCACGGATCACTCCGTACACGTCCTCCTCCTCTTTCGCTCTGTCTTCATCCTTGTGTCGGTGCCTCTGCTGCTGTTGATGGTAGGACTCTTTCATTATGGAAAACTGGGGTCATTCTCACACGAATCCAGCTTGATCTGTTTGTTCACCTTTCCATCTAAGTCAAATGCACTTATTTAATTTTTTACTCTCTTGTGATCACTGGTTTTCAATGCTAATACAACTGATTACACAGTGCCAGTGTGACGTGAACACACACAGGGTGTAAACGCTCGTGTAAACGCGAGTGTTGAGATGTTATCAGACATCACTTCACACGCAGAAAACCACAGAGATGCTCAACAGGCAACGGATGTATTTTCAAAAGGCCTGTGAGAGTTTTGTCTTGTTCAGTGTTTTATTTTAGCTGTGACCGATGGTGGTGGCCACAGAAAATAAGAAGAGGTTGAAGGGCTCTGTAGCAGCAGAAACACTGTCCTAACTGGGACATGATGTAGATTAGAGCCATGTCAGTGCGCTTTTTATTGTTTTATTACTTTATGATGCTTGTTTTCATTTTGAATATATTGTATATAATGTATATTTGAATTTCATAGAATTGCATGTTTTACTATCTGTGAATTAGTCATGTACTCTGACTATTGAAAGAGCAGAAGTCAAATAAAGACATCTGAAGCTTCTATAGACCACACACAGACACTTTTATTTAAGCATACATACTGTAGATATAACACCTCTGATGTGTGTCTACATTTAACCATGACAAAGTCTGTACAGAACAACCACAGCATCTCCACGCCTCCGTCACCAGTCTGTGAGTTTATTTTAATGTTGACGAGTCACAATCCAGCATTGGAACTACAGCTCTTACATTTCTTCTGTCCTCTGACCTGTGTTTCCATTTCCACCAAACAAAGGCAGCTGTAAGACTACACAAAATGAAAGCCATGCTGATGAGCCACAGGCCGATACAAACAGCTGAACTGAAATCACCTGAAATGATAAAACACAGAACAACATGACCTTTATGTAAAACCTCACCCTTTTTAACAAATGCATGTGATGTGAAACCTTCATTTGAATGAATGGGAAGCCATCTTGCAACACTGCATCCAGTTTTTTTTAATACATTCATGTGATGAATGGCTGATTGTAGAGACGCCGTGCCCTTTACTCTAGCACCACCCTCAGGGCAAACGTTCAAACTTCACCTTTCATCCCCATAACTGCTCAGGATCTGACACTAAGTCAAACAGATGCTGAAGGAGCTGGCACTGGGACTTCAGTTCTTTACCTGAAATGTCAATGTGTGCCTCTCTGGTGTGGTTGGTTTTGTTCTGTTGGACTCTACAGGTGAAGCTGTTGCTGTGTCTCTTCTCCACAGTCACTCTGCTGCTGACAGTATAGAGGTCATCAGGACCTCTGACTGTCTCTGTAGGTCCAGCAGAGAGGAGGTTTCCCTCACCGTCCAGCCACAACACCTCAGGCTCTGGATACCAGCCTTTAGACTCACACTCTAACACCACTGCTCTGTTGTTTATGTTAATCCCTGATATGACAGGTACAGAGACAAAACCTGGTGATAGAAGAGAGGAGAAAGTGAAAATGGAGACATTTTGAAAAAAGTTACAATATCTTGTCAGTACTTGATACTTAAACATAAAAGACACTCACCAACAAAAAGCTCAGCAAAAGACTGTGGCAGGTTTGGAACATGACATATGTACTTCCCCTCATCAGAGAGTTTCACCCTGGAGAGTTTGAGTGAAATGTCTCCGTGGCCCAGTCCACTGATGGACACTGATGTCCTCTCTCTGTAGGACGGATGTTTCTTACTCTCTAGCTCCACACCATCACGCCACACATAAACAAATCTGGGCTCCAGGCCGGATCTGGTCCACTCTACAGTCTTGTCTGAAGCACTCATAGCGGGTTCCAGGTGGCATGGCAAAGTGATGTCATCACCAACTACTGCTGCTATTGGCTGAGGTGGACCAATCACTCTCTGATCTGAGAGAGACACAGATCTGTTTAGCCCTCACAGAAAGATGTGCAGAGTTTGCAGAGAAATGGAAGTTTTACTTGTGTTTTTACCTGGAGAAGATTGTGTTGGAAAAAGGAGGATGAACATTAAAGTGGCTGCTGGTGTAAAGTGCCTGTTGGCCATTTCATTATTCAGGTGAACCATCATCACTGTCTTCTTCCCCAAGAATTAACAAAGAAAAAGAAAAAGAATTAATTGACTGCTTTAATTTATCAGAAACAAGTCATTAGTCATCAGAGTTAAAACGAGTCTTCAGTCATTAGACAGAGCCATGAACCTTTTACGCTGTCTGTCACACGTTTACGTCTCTGCTGTAGTCGTGTAGTTCAGCTTCTTTTCCAGATTTACCTTCTTTTAAGTATTTAAACATGAAAATCTGAACCATTTCCACAGTAATGGAGTCTTTTTGAATTTATTTAAGCAGAGTTTGGTGATTTTACTTTCCATAAGGTGTATGTGGATCTTGGGAATCACAGGAAACTGTAAGAATCTGTGCAATGTCCTAAACTGTACAATTATCATAAAGATTTTCTTGTAATAATCAGTTCCTACCTGCAAAAACGTTCAGCTGGTTCAGTGTGTACGATACTGAAGTCTGTTTCTGTTCTTATTGCCTGTATCTCACTAATACAATGAGGAAGTTCATGTGACCCTTAATTCCCTTAGTTCCTCAGTCTTTCTTCGATCTTTACTTGGACATGACATTAAAAAAAACACTGCTCTTAGTCACTTCCCTGCTCTACATGCAGACACACACATATATCAGGGGTCATTAGCACAAGGTCCTCATGTGATTGTCACAGCATTACTTTTCATATTGAATATGAAACAAAAACGACCACATGAGCCTTTACACAGAAGTTACCGTCAAAACAGGAATCTGGGATGAAAACCAGCGATGACAGAACTAAGTGAAGAGTCAGGTCCATACCTCAGTTCACATCCTGGACATCAGGTGTAAAATATTCAAATGGGAATAAGATATGAAAAATGAAAAAGCCTTAATTAGGGTGGTAAAAACAGACATTCAGAGCTGGAGGAAAAAGGAGTAAGTGTAGATAGAAATATATTAATTTCATGGTTTCACTTTGTTTAAAAACTGAGGGTCTGACGTTAATAATTCATTTTCCTGAGGGTGAGGTGCAGCTTCAGGATCTCTCCGCTGTACTCTACAGCCCTCAGCAACAACACAGTGAATAACAACTGTAAATTCACTCAACATTTGAGCTGGGTGGAAAATGCAGACACCACATGAACAGTTAAACTGAATATAACAACTTTCTGTTAGTTACATTACACATCCACTCTCAAACAGTAACAAGCAACAGATCACAGCTCAGTAACAAGCTTTGTTCAACAAACTCTAACATCCTGCAGAGAGTAGGACAACTCATCCAGAGCCACGTACCTGTTGTAGTCTCTCAGAGTCCTTCAGCTCTTCACCAACTGACAGTTCAATAGTTTGACTGTGTCTATATTATCTCTGGATGTGGAGGCACTGCTGCCCGCTTATCTGCATCGTCACAGTCGTCACAGGATTGGCCAGACGAAGGCCAGTATGCACTTTTGGAGTAATTTGTTCTTCTTGATATGGAGCTATAATTATTCATATTCTGTCTGTTGTCAGTCCTTTAGTGGGTTCTACTTAAATGCTCTGCAGAGTTTGGTTCCTTGGTTCACTTCCTTACTTCAGTCTAATAAATTTTAGCTTCACCCTGTTTACAGGTAACAAGCGAGGCAGCCATCGCCTGGCTAGGCCACTGTTTTGCATTTCAGCCTAAAAGAGTTAAACCCTCTGAAACACTCGTCTCGTGTTACTTCTGGACACATGAAGCTTCCAAAGAGAAGAAATTGTGTTTAGCTTCTGCAGTTAAAGACACAGTCAGTAACTGATGTTTCAACATGTCAGCCAGTGAATGGAAATATCTACATGTGTGATGGTTGATGATTCTCTGCAGGGGGCAGAGTGGGACCTCCTTATTTCAAATGATCAACAGTAAATAAATGAGAGAGTTTAAGAAATAAACTCTCTTTAAGAAATAAGTGAGTTAGTATTTTATATTTTAGGAAGCTGCAGTACATTAAAACGAGCCAGAGGACAACTTAGCTCTGTATTAACAACATGTCAGTAAGTTTGTTTGCTGTGCAGAAATAAAGGACCTGACGAAGAGGTGTTAACTAACATAACAGAGCTGAAAGATCAGCGTCACCTCTGCTCCTGAAATAAGCATCACAGGAAGGACTGGGGTTAAGAGGAGGAGGGTCTCAGCTCTCAGTCACTTCAGCTGTACTTCAGTCTGATGATCAGTCAGCAGGAAGACGACATGGAGGTCACAGCTCTCTGCTTCAGACTGAGTGAGTACTGAGTCTCTGTTGAGAACAGCGTTGGTTTTAGTCGTAGGATTGATGGTGTTTTACATGTCGCTCTGCTAACACCACTTCAGACAATAATTCTTGTGAAAAACAGAAAATTGCAATATTTGATTTTTTAATATGTAAAACATGATGGGATGGACTTGGACAGACACACAGTAAAACAATGTGAGTCCTTCCTCAAGTGAAGAAATCTTGATCGTTGAGGCAGTAGCAGATGTACAGCTGTCTGCTCTCCACCTTGTTTTTTTCTCCAGTGCTGTGGCTGCTTGCTCTAGTTCAGGACAGCTGTTCTGCTCAGAAAGCTGGTGAGTAGAAGTTAATGAACTGCATTATTCTAAATTCTTTTCAACACTGTAAGTCACATTTTGTTTTCTGTTGGTTTTGTGAATGTGTGCTTCAGCTGGTCCTGTGGTCCTGGAGAGTCCTGACCTCCCTGTGATGGAGGGAGATGATGTGACTCTGCTCTGCAGAAGCAGCATGTCCTCATTCAACCGTACAGCTGATTTCTATAAGGACGATGTCCTAATCAGGAGTAGTGAAACAGGAAACATCACCATCCACAATGTTTCCAGGTCAGATGAAGGACTGTACAGGTGCAGCATCTCTGGAGCTGGAGAGTCAGCAGAGAGCAGACTGACTGTCAGAGGTGAGGAGGTTTTTTTGATTTTAGTTGACTCACCTGTACTTCTTTCACTGAAAACCTGACCAGAGTTACTAAAATGTTTTTCACACATTGCTCAGCTGGTCCTGTGATCCTGGAGAGTCCAGTCCACCCAGTGACAGAGGGAGAATCTGTGACTCTTCGCTGTAGAAAGAGAAACACTCCCATAAACCACATCGCTGATTTCTACAGATACAGCTTCCGTATCGGGACTGGTTATAAAGGAGACCTGATCATCCCCAGTGTCTCCAAATCTGATGAAGGACTGTACAAGTGCAGCATCTCTGGAGCTGGAGAATCAGCAGAGAGCAGACTGACTGTCAGAGGTGAGACTGAATAAATGTTGTACAGACTGTGATGCTCCCTGCTTATTGTACGTTCCATCACTTTTCTTTTTTTTTTAATTACATGCTGATCAGGTGTTCCTGTGGTCCTGGAGAGTCCTGGTCTTCCTGTGATGGAGGGGGAAGCTGTAACTCTGCGCTGCGTAAACAAGATCAGCACCAACGTCACAGCTGATTTCTATAAAAACAGCCTCTTTTTTGAGAGAAGCTCTACTGGGAACATAACTATCCCCAGTGTTTCTAAATCTGATGAAGGACTGTACAGGTGCAGCATCTCTGGAGCTGGAGAATCAGCAGAGAGCAGACTGACTGTCAGAGGTGAGACGAAAGAAGAACATCAAGATACATCAAGTCTAATACAATCATATTCTAATGAATATTTTCTTTTTTTGTTTTCAGAGTGTCCAAATCAGGCTATGACCCTTTGCTCTGATCAACTTCCTGTTTTCCTCTACCTCCTCATCAGGACTGTGTTTTGGGTGGTTCTGCTGGTGTTTGTGTTGAGAAAATGTCACTGTGAGAAACAGAGGTAAGATAAAATATAATGAACTACGTGTAAATAAATTGTAAAAACGAAGGTTACTTCTACCGCACAGGCAGAGAGGACCCAAATACAGACAACAGACTGATGCAGTGAAGCAGATTTAACTAGAGAAATAAGACTTACAGGTAGATAGGATGACATCTAGTGGGCAGATGAGGAATTGCAGGTGCGATGCCTTAATTCCATTTTAAAAAAAAGTTCTTTACTCAGTGGTTAGGGATGAAACAGGAGGTCACCACATTAGATAAAGACAGGATAGGTTTGATAACATCTTATCATGTGTATTTTGATCTTCATCATGTGAACAACATAAACACAACATGTTCACAACATTTCTACCTCAATTTCCACAGGTGCCTCATCTGGACGGAGAGACACTGAGAAGACGTCCAAATAAATGAAACAACAACTAAATGATTCATGTGTGTGTTACACTCGTGGTTCATTTAATTGTTGTTTGATGAATGTTTTCATATTTGAGAAATTCTAATATGTATTTGTTTAACATGGTTTGAATGTGTAATGATGGGCCTACAGTCAAAGCAGTTTGCAGTATAATGACAAAGAGAATTAGTAAGAAAGGTAGAATGTGCTTTCTCTTATTTTTGCTGTGTGTAAAGAAAGAAAGTTAACAGATGACTTTTGACTGATTTATTGAACACTGTGAGATGCTTCACCGAGCTCTATAAGTAGATCTGCTGTGCTGTGACCGCTGTGCATCTTGAAAATGTTTCTCAGGGGCGAAGATGGGTCACCAGATATTTCAGGTGAACCACATCACTTCTCTATAATCTGCAGAGGTAAGCATCTGCTGTGGCCAGTGAGAGTGTTTGTTTAACCCTGTGCAGATTAACCACAGTGTCTCTGCATCTCTGTGTAAAGACGCTGTGGGTTATGTGAGGTCACACATGCAGGGTTTAGTCTTTGTTCTCTGGTTTTGATGCTGACAACTGCTGAGACGCTGAGGGCTTAAAATAATTTGCACAGATGACAAGTCAAGACAAACCAGGTCATGAGAAGAGTCAAAAACACGCGAGCAGCCATGGTTAAACACTGACAGGGATTTTCATTCATTAGTTCTAAATGTTTGAAGCAGGAAATCAGATTTTGGTGATTCCAGATGATAACCAGAACCAAACTTTTCTGTTTCTAAATCAGAATGATAAAATATACTCTATAATAACAGAATGTTTCTGGTCTTCCATGTAAATCAAGCAGTATTTCATGAAGACTTGTTTGTCTGATTTATTAGTTTGACTGGAAAAAGCTTTCATTTTATTCTGTCTTTTAAAAAATCAAGATAAACATGAGCTCAGGATCTGAACAGGTTTGAACGTCTGAACGTGATTGTTAAGCATTAACACAACTCTGTCTCCAGACACACATTCAACATACCTGTTTGAATGTGTCGAGTTACTTCTGATAAACAAAGCCTGACGACCAAAGTCCACAGATAAAATCATGTTGTACTTTGAACCCAGTCATAATAAAGTGCAGTCTTTGTGTGTGCAGTGTTGTTTACTATGGCAGTAAATGCATTTCTGTGTGTTTTCTTATTAGTATCATCTGCAAATCGTCTGTGAAATATTAACATAGTGTTTTCCAGGTATCCAGGTTAAGCCGTCCATCAGGCCTTCATCTATTCAATGACCTTCCATCTGAGGGTAATGTGCCCATCCACACTCACTCTCTGATCAGTGTGTGTTAACCTTATGGGTTGCTAATGTAATGACGAAGCACATGTGTCATCAGTTTTTTTTAATCAAATAAACAGGCTCCATACAGTCAGTAAGTGAACACACCACAAACATAAAAACTAACACTACATGCACCATGTGTAGAAATATAAAACACATCAAACAGTTTCTACTACAGTCCCAGGCTGTAATGATAAAATCTATGCTGACAGGTCTGACAGTTTCACCTGCTTAAACACAGTAACAGCAGGTTAAAGGTTGACATATATATTTAAGAATATGCACCATGAAAAAAAAAAAAGACAAATATGAATTTGAGCCAATCGTCATGACCTTCCTCTGACCTGTGACACCTGGACTTTGTGTCATTTCCTGTTTTATTTTGAAATTGAAATGTTGTGTCCGTTATGGTTTTGCTTCTTGTCTTTGTGTTTTTCCCTCCAGTGTTTCATCCCTGCACCTGTTCCCACTTCTCTGATCAGCCCTGCAGTCTCTCCACCTGCTCCTTGTTCTAGAATCTGAACACTGAACATCTGATGTTCTCTCCCTCCACTTCACAGGTAAGTTTACAGTACGGTTACATACATGTACATATCTCTGTTGACTGTGTATTAGTGTGAATACTGATGGAATAACCATAAGCTGCCTTTGGCCCCTGGGCTTTATGACACCAAATACCAAAGAATTTACTCAACAAGCAAACATGTAATGTTGGGTAACACAAAAATCCTACAATAACATTTACTTGTTTAACATGTAACTTCTTTTACATTTTCACTACACTATCATTTATTTTCCTTTTTAAAAAAAAATCAGAGTAATTGTATTAAAATCAAATCAACAGTGTGAAAAGAAACAAAATCACCTTAACAAAAGTAAAAATCAGAAGCTTAGTGTGAAAAAGGTGATGTCAGGTGTTAATGAGTACCAATCAGGATGTGACGATATTTGAATCAAACTCTAGTGACGGTTGGTCGACTGTTGGATTAAAGGTCACTGTCAGTTAGATCTGATCAGACCACACCCACACAGTCTCATGATGTTTTTACATCTGAAACTCTGAGATGTTTTGATTGATGTTTAATTTACGAGTTACTTGAGAAATTGAACCACATTCTGTCATTAATGTGATGATGATTAAAGCTGTGCTTCCTGCTGCAAAGATGATGGTTAACTTTAAGCAGGACAGCTGCTTCTGCAACCCTTCCCCCTCTTTCTTTTTCTCCTCCAGTTGCTCCTTCAGCTGCTGAATGTCATTCTTTAATTCAAATATCCTCTCTGTCATCATCCTCATTGAATCCTCTTCCTCTGCATCCTGCAGTGGTCTGTTTATGGTCAGCTGCTGTCTCTCCAGTTGTGCCTTCTTCCTCTCTGGTCTCCACAGTTCATTTAACAGCCTTTGTTTTTCTTTCAAGAGTTCTCCTTTTCTGTCAGTGTCATTTCTTCTCTCACACTCTGTTATTTCACTCTCCACTGACTGAAGTTTCTCCCTGATCTTCTCTATCTCTGCCTGTAACTCTGTCAGCTTCACTTTGACCTGCTCCTTCTGGTTCTCCAGTATCCTCGTGATACTACAGAATGCCAAGATGAAAATCTCCTTTTCTTCATCTTCAAGGCTTTTCACTTTGTTGTCCAGTGCTCCTTTGAGATTATCCAATTCTTCTTTCACAGCCTTCTTTTTCTTCCCTTTTCAAAATAACAATTTGAGACATTTAAGGAGAGAAACTATTATTTAACTCTAATGACTCACATGAAATTTCAATACATTAATTTTTTGTCCTTATCATTTACCCCTAAAAACATGGGAATATAAAGCCCAAGTTTATAAATACCAGCGTTATCCATTAAGTATTAAGCTCTGCGGACACTTCACATTACCATCCTACAAACACAAGGTCTCTGGATATTCAGAATGAAGGAATTAATCATTAACGATTCATTTGCAACTTACTGATTCCCCAATGTCTCCATTTCACTCCTGCAGCAAACAATAATCCAGTGACACCAACGGTGACACCAACGGCTACAGAAGCAGATCTTGACAGGTGCATGATGATGATATCTGATATGACAAAACACACAACAGCGAGTGAAAATCATTCATATATTCCAACATTCTAAATCTATATTTGCAAATATCTATATCCATACAGAGATTTACTGTAGATGCATAGCATTTTCCTCCACTATTGAAAGACAGCTCAACATCTGAATTATTACTTTCCAAGAAGTAAAATTGAATGAGTGACTCACTGGTTATCTCATCTCCATATATACGCACCAAGGACAGACCCCGATAGAAGAAGAAAGTCAACAGAAGGACATTTTTACAGAACCAAATCATCTGAAACACAAAAAAGCAATGCATTTGAACAATGATAAGGTTAATAGTTCAGATATCTATTATTAGTTTGTCTACATTAGACACAATGATGTTGTTCAGTGATGCCATCACCAAACCGTTTCGAGAGGAAACACTAACTGACTTGAAAGGAAAACATAAGGAGAATCATATAAATGTGCTCACGTACCTGTAATGTGTACTGGAGCTTTGGTTAATTCATAGCGTGGTGAGCGACTTAAAGCCAAAGTCTACAAATAAAGTAATCTCACTCTAGAAGGCGGTTAGATAAGGTTAGGTGAGTGAGTGAGTGAGTGAGAGAGAGAGAGAGAGAGAGAGAGAGAGATGTCTGTTAAATTTTACAGTGGCACAGGAAGAGTAATTTTGAGTGCAGCTGTTAAGGTGGTACTGCATCAGACCTGGCCTATGTTTTATTTATAATAATTGTCATGACTGCAGCCTCTTAAACTCAAGTCCATGATCCTAACACTAAGTCAAATCCAGGCCCCAACATAGGAGTGCAATTTCTTTTTCCCATGATAGGACTTGCAGAGTCTGAGCAGCTAAATGGTTTTCATGTACAGAAAACAAAGTCTGTCAGTCTGTTGACCAGAGCTCTAACTGCGTAGTCCTACTCACTTGACATAAACACAACCGAATGGTCCCATGATCCAAACCAAACCTTTATAATCACTGTATCAACAAAAACCGTTTCACCAGCAGCTTGTAATTTCCTCCTCATCATGGAAACCTAGAGGAAGGAAATGTTTGATGTGTAATGTATAATTGATTTACTGCAGAGGGCAGACTGGGGCTGCTTTCACGTGCTCTGTTGTTTTTACCTTGAAGTTCTGATCTTTGCAAACCCATAGATCAGATAGCTTGACACAGTTGATTTTTCAAGAGTGTAAAGTATCTTTTCTGTCTATTTCTAGTCTCTATTCTCTTCTCTATGAGGGATCTGAATTCTTTAAAGATGGCCACTTCATTATGACTGAATATAAACCTGACAATCAGCAATGTTTCTAAATCTGATGAAGGCTTCTACAAATGCTGTTGAAGCTGTTTGGGGATTCATTACATTAGTTCCTGTAGAAACGTTAAAGTCCACATCATCTGATCAATATCAGCATACACTTATGATCACCAGTTATTCAGTTATTCAGTTGAAGTGGAGGAGTTATATATTTTTGCATCATGTCGGCACATTACTCACTGCAATTAAAGTGTGAGGAGGACATTACAGAGCAGTCAGATCAGACGTCAGTACAGGGCTCCTGTACATGACACACTGACGCCTCTATACTGCAGAATGAAGCCACACAGGAAGTGGACCTTCTCACCAACATCAAACTGTAGCTGTGGTTCAGTCTGAGGCTCAGTCAGTCAGCAGCAACACGTCATGGAGGTCACAGCTCTCAGACTGAGTGAGTACTGACTCTGCCAGCAGATATGTATTTATATACACGTCATATGTTCAACTCTCCTCTTTTGTCTCTTTACAGTGATAAACATGTGGTTGCTGCTGCAAGTCCAGGACAATTATTGTGCTTTGAAAGCTGGTAAATTCATATTTACAGTATTAATTCATTACTCTTTAGTGTGTTTTCCATCTTTCACTTTATTCACCTCAGCTCCGTCTCTCCGGTTGTCGTCAGATGCAGCTTTTCTTCGAGTCACTCCAGCCAGACTTCAGCACTTTGAATACAAGTCTGTTTCTTTTGACTGTGAGGGGTTTGATGGGGAACTTGGCCTGAGAGTGATGAAGAAGAGCCAGAATGCAAACACGTGCAGCACTAACAGGAACATTCAGAAAGGATCCCTCTGTACCATCGAAACAGTTTATATAGACGACAGTGGAGAGTACTGGTGTGAGACTGGAGACGGAAAGAAAAGCGACACTGTCAACATCACTGTTACTGGTAAGTTTACCCCAGCTGTGGACATTTCTATTTACTGAAGCTACTCACATAAAAGGAAAAACATCCAGTAGTTCCCTCCTTTAGACCAATGAAGAAGCTCCCATGGGAAAGCATCAGGGTGTTCTTCCTGGTGATCACCAGTTTTTATCTGTATTTGGCCATAAATCTATTATAGTCATGTTATTCGCAATATGAATGATTCTGTATGTTTTCCAGCTGGGTCTGTGATCCTGGAGAGTCCGGTCCATCCTGTGAAGGAGGGAGATGCTGTGACTCTACGCTGCAAGAACAAGACAGCTTCCTCCACCATCTCAGCATCCTTCTATAAAAATGGCTTCCTCATCAAGAACAGCTCAGCTGACAACATGATCATCCCCAGTGTCTCCAGGTCTGATGAAGGACTGTACAGGTGCAGCGTCTCTGGATCTGGAGAATCACCTCAGAGCAGACTGACTGTCAGAGGTGAGAGGTCAGCAACGTTTCTTACTAATGTTTAAGTAATGAGGTATATTTAACTCTGGCGTTGTCATTCCAGTATTTCAGAAGGAGACGATCGCCATTTGTTCCGATCAGCTTCCTGTTCTCCTCTACCTCTTCGTGAGGATTGTTGGCACCATGTTATGGGCGGCTCTGCTCCTGCTGGTGTTGAGAAAACGTGACAGTGGGAAAGACAGAGGTAAATAAAATAAAAAATACCATCGACGCAGTGAAAACACCTGACCAAACCTGAGTAAAACCATGCCACATAGAACCCGAGTCTATGGAAATAGAACTGTTTCTTATTTGTCTGATTTAACTTCTTAAACTTATTCATTATATTCAAATATGACAGATACCTATAAGTAAATGTGTCAGTGCTGTGACCACTGAGTTTCATCAGATGAAGTTTCTCAGGGTGAATGCAGGTCCAGATATTTCTGCTGTCTTTAAACCACACCGTGTTTCTAATACCATGTTTCTAATACCATGTTTCTATCTTTATTTTAACCTGAGTGTTAAACCGTGATGAAGCCTGAGCAGTGACCACAGTGTCTCTGTGAAAACAAGCTGTGGGTGAGTCACTGAGAGCTGAGGTCACGTACTTTGGTTTAGATCTAAACACCTGCTGAATCTTTGATTCTTTAAATAATCTGTACATCTAAGCCCCAGTGTGTCAGGATATTAATATCAGAATGCATCATGTGACAGATCAAGCATGAAGTGCTGCTGAAAATACACAGTCAATGTGAACAGATGGACGATAAATAATCTGCTCTGTGATGTTTTCACTACTTCTGAATAAAGAAACAGTGAAAGACTTTCAGCATTGATTTGTTAGTTTATTTAAGTCTGTTTCTGGACATTGATCAGGAATCTTTGTTAAACCAAACACATAAAATAAAGAACAGAACTCATGTTATTATTATCAGATAATCATACCAAAGAAAAAAAGACAAAATATTAAAATGCATTTACAGTAGGAAATGGCTACGAAGGTAAAGTGTAAAGAATATGAACCCAGACAAAAATATTCATAAAACAAATGTCTTCACATCCATCCATCCATTATCTATACTGCTTATTCATAAGGGCAGCAGGGGGCTGGAGTCTATCCCAGCTGATGTTAACAGCTGCTTGTTCATGCAATTGTCCAGTCAACCAATCATGTGGCAGCAGATACAGGTGTTTCTGAAGGTGAATGTCTCATAGTCTCGGCAAATATCACTATTTCCATTACTTTGTAAGAGTTTGTAGGAAGTAATGTTAGTACTTGTGCATCTATTTTGCACTCCTCTGATGACAATTCATAAAACAATGTAGGAAAATGCTGTGAAACAGCTGTTCACTTGTCTGATTACTGATAAATAAATCTTTATCAGCGTCAGGAAAAAAACTTCTGTGGCTCAGGTTTCATATTTCTCCTTTGACCTCAGTTTCCTCTGAATCTCATTTCTGTGTTTCTCTGTCTCCTCCAGTTGGTCGATGATTTTCTCTTTCAGTTCCTCTACTCCCTTCTTCCTCTGTGTCATCTTTTTAAACACAACATCTGTTTTACACATTAATGTCTGTGAACACATTAACAATTGTTCCTGTGCTTGTTTTCTCTCCTGCAGCTGTCTCTTGGCATCTAATATGATTTCTTTCAGTCGCAAGAATCCCTTTGCTCTGTCACTTTCTGTTTCCTTCTCCACTGACTGAGCCCTCTTCTCAATGTCATCCATCCCTCTCTGCATTTCATCCTTCTGACGTTTGAGTTCATCGATAAGTTTTTGCAGTTCCTCCTTCTGTTCTGTCACTGTTTTAGTCATCTGGTCCAAGTCTCTCTCCTCCTCCTCTCTCCTCTGTAGCTCTTGGTCAAGTTTTGCCTTTTTCTCGCTCTTTGCCAGAAGTTTCTCTCTCTCTCTCTCCTCCTGATTCATCTCTGCATCTGGGTGAAGATAAAAACAGAGAATCAACTTTAGACTTGTTTGTTTAGAGGTGTGAAAGTGAATGACACAAGAGAAAAGTAAAGTACTTGAAAACATTAAAATAAGAGGTTAAAATGTGTTACAGCACACACGGTGTTTCATTACAACCTCAGATATAAGCTGTTTGTAACAGGAGTTTATTCAAACCTATCAGATTTAAATAAATTTAGTTTCCACTATAAACTTCTATTCATCCCTTCTGGCTCACAGGAGAAACACAAAATATTAGAGATCAAAAAACAGAGTCTAAGCAATGTAAGAAAAATATAAAGTGTAAAATAGAATTAACAATAGAAAAAAAATACAACTAACGAGGTTGCAAAAGCATTCAGCAGCAATAATGCAGTAGACGGTGCAAAGATATGCAGTGGTGGTGTATTGGTATGTTGTCTGACGTGGTTGCTTTGAAATATTGCCAGTAATCAGTGGCTTACAGTGACGTCAGTCGACATACACAGAGCTGTAGTGACATCTTGTGTTCAGTTGTGAGCATCACAAAGAACTGGACCAGTACCTTTCATTTGGTTTTGTGTCCATTTCCACACAACAAAGGCTGCTACACAAGAAAAGATGAGGATAACAACCAAGACCATGGTGAAACGAACAGTAGAAACAGATGTAGCCGGGAAGCATTCAGCTGGAATGATAAAACACACAACAGATGATAGTTATATAAAACAACATGTCTGCTGATTTGAATTTTAAAAAATGAAGAGAAAAAGAAAACAAAAAGCACCTGAAATCTGAATCTCTGTCTCTGTGGTCTGGTTGATGTTGTTCTGTCGGACTCTACAGGTGAAGCTGTTGCTGTGTCTCTTCTCCACAGTCACTCTGCTGCTGACAGTATAGAGGTCATCAGGACCTCTGACTGTCTCTGTAGGTCCAGCAGAGAGGAGGTTTCCCTCACCGTCCAGCCACAGCACCTCAGGCTCTGGATACCAGCCTTTAGACTCACACTCTAACACCACTGTGCTGCTGTTTAGGTTAATCCCTGATATGACAGGTACAGAGACAGAACCTGGTGATGGAGAAGAGAAGAGAAAATAATTAAACACAAAACCTGTTAAACTTAAATAACTCTTTCCTCAACAAACAACCTTTGGCTGAGTACAGACGGTGGCACTTTAACCAAATGTAACTGCTGTTTGCTTCCTGTTTTCCTGCAGGAAGTCAATGTTTGCCACCAGTTTACAGGCACAGGTCTTTTTCTTTTGTCTCTGTAGCAGAAATGTCCATTTGCAGGATGTTGGTTGGTGTATCAACAATCACACACAAAAAACCCATGTTCACTCACCAACAATGAGCTCAACAGTAGTTTCTTTGGCCTGTGAGGCAAAGTAGCATCTGTATTTCCCATTATCAGAGTGTTTGACTGCAGACAGTCTCAGAGACAGGTCTCCGTGCTTCAGGTTCTCAGCAGACACTGACGTCCGTCCCTGGTAAGACGGGTTCTGGTTCACCAGAAGGTCTTGTCCTAGATGCCACACGTGGACAAATCTGGGCTCCAGGTCAGGTCTTCCCCACTCCACACTCCCAGAAACAACATCAGCTGCAGGCTCCAGGTGGCATGGCAAAATGACATCATCACCAACTAAAGCTACTATTGGTTCAGATGGTCCAACCACCTGAGACTGACCTGGAGAGACAAAGAACTCATTTTAGGTCCTGCGTTCACAAAGAACTTGTGTATTAGTGAATATTAGTTGATGGTCATTGAGTGATGTGTTATTTCTATGCCACCCTTTAACATCCTAAGCTGAGGTTAGTGTGTACGTTACCTCCACATGCCTCTGCCAGCAGAAGGAGAATCACTGTGTGGTGAAAAACTGAAGCTCTGAGAGAACTGAGCCGAGATTTAAAAGAGAGTCCATCACTCAGGGAAATCATCCTGAAGCTCTGAGGGGAAATCAAAAAAGGAAACATGATAAATGCTAAATAAAAAACTTTACAGACGGCATTTTGCCTGCATCCAATGAACCAATCAGATTTCCAGATTTCAATTCATCATTCCAGACAAAGCGCTGCTGGGCAAAATGGCGGCCAAATCCTGGACATGTCTGACCATTTTAATTGCCCACAAGCTATTTTCAACCTTTGTGAGTTTTCTACTTTAGTAGTGAGCAGGACCTTATCACATGGAAAAGTGACATTAGAGTAGAAACTTGATTATGACAGAAACGAAGGACAAAGACGAGGAAGCAATGGTTGTAGAGTCCAAACTCCCTCTGCCTCAAAAAAGCCTGATTAAAACTTAATGAACTATAATACTGCATATATAATATATATATATTAATAACTGTAAATAGATAAAGATACTCAGTGGGTGTTTGCTGTTAGTTCAGTGCTATGCCCTTGTTACTGTATGTTTGTGAGAGAATTAGTTTCACTTGCTACTGATGCAGCGAAACCTTATGAGCAACATTCACATTGTGTCTTTGAGAGTAAAATGTTTTTCAGGCATACATACTTTAAATACATGAATAAATAAACATATATAAAGCGCACACAGTAAAGCAGTTAGCAAACATCAACTACAATGAGCTGACAGGAAATACTGGGCAACACTACAGTGCTGCTTGTACACAATCCACATTTATAAACAGGGTAAATAACCAGCTTGTTTTTGCTCAACACTATTCAGTGATACACTATTTCAAATGAAAACTTAATTAAAACTGAAATAAAATATATTTACTGAACAAAGGTACGTACCTGTTTAATCTCAGTCAGTTCAGCCTGATGCTGTGAAGCTGTGGACAAAGTCCTTCATTAAAAAAAACACAAAACAACTGGACTTTGACCTGGTTTATAATGTGTGCTCCCTTTGTCCAAACACTGTCTCGCCTCTACACAGCATTAGAATAATCATTCACAGTGTTACTGTATACTACATATGGACATGTCTGTTTGTTTTAAGGCTGTAATAATAATCAGAAGATTTTATATTGTATGAGCTTCTTAACAGTTGTTCCTCTGACTGACCACACGTCCTGCACAGGTGGAATAAAACAACCACCATAACTGAGATAATGAATAACTAGATCAGACTCTGTTCTTATCATAAAGTCCTTACATATGATATCTCAAGTTTAATGAATAGATCTGACATATCCACTGCAGTTTCACATGTGATCGACTGTAGCACTGTCATTTTATATAAGACTGTTTGTTCTCATATCATTTAGACAGGAAAAGCTTCAGTTTCATTTGTTGATTTAATTCTGATGGAAAATATTCAGGACACATGTCTTAATGAAGGATCAAGGTTTATTCAGATTTTATTCGGAGTGCATTCATTGAAGTCTCACACACATACATAGGGAGTCAATGTAAATTCTGTATTTAAGACAACAAGACAACTCTCAGCAACACAATATTACATTACATTATCAAACAAAGACAATTTAATCCAAATCTTCCTTTGTAAATGTTAAATATTCATTGTTAAAGGACTTGATTTAACTTTCATTTTTGCTTCTTGTGTCTGAAATCAATCAAACGTCCAACAGCTCAGCACCTGAGATCAACTTTAATATCCCATCATAAAAAAACAAGTGGCCAGTGAGATTATTCTTACAGCTCTAAATTCTTTTTACTCTCTAAGCAGATCATGGCCACGAGGGTCACGTGTTACTAATAAACTGTCATGTAAATCTGATTTTCTTCCTGACTACTCTTTGTGGAGATGAACTGTATCCCTTTGACTTTCTACCTCCTCCAGCTGCATGTTAATTACCTCCATGCTGTTCTGAACTTTCTGCCTCCTCCCTGTCATTGTTGCCATGATACCCTCAGCTGTCTGCATCAGTTTCTCCACGTTCAGGTCCAGCTTTTCCAGTTTCTCCTTCCCCTTCTCCAGTATCCCCTGAACATTCAACAGGTTTTGCTTTTCTTGTAAGTGTCCTTCTCTACTGTCTGTGTCACTTTCAGCTATTTCAGTCTCCACTGACTGAACCTTCTCCCTGTTCTCCTTCATGTCTCTCTCTACCTCCTCCAGCTGCAGTCTCAGTTCCTGTCTCTGGTTCTTCAGACCTCCCGTCAGTTCTTCCATTGGAGCAATAGCCTTCGTCCACACATCCTGCTCCTCTTTCATTTTCTCAGATTGTTTCTGCAGCTGAGTCTCTTTTTGAACCAAATCCTTCCTCCTTGCTGAGCAAATGTCCAACACTGAGGAAAACACAGGTCAAAGGTCATAACAGAAGAAATATTACACATTTAAATAATACCAAATCAAAGATGTTTTAAAAAGATTATTTAAACTGATGAGCCTCTCTTCTAAAATTACACAACTATTCAGCATAAAAATGCTAATTAATATACACTATACTTTGTAGTAAATAAATTCTTAAATATAACACCCATATTTTCTTGGCATTAAAAAAAAAAGTTTTTTAACTCACAGATGGATGATTTTTTGCAGACAAAAAGAACACATCCAAGACACACGACACAAAGGAAGGCAGTGACCCCGTTGAAAATTAAAGAGTAATAGCAAGATGTGGAACAGTCAGAAACTGGAACAATAAGACACAGAACAATGTTCATCTTACAGTTCATTTCTAATTTCCAAAAACATGTCTTCTTTTTAATTAAAACAAATCCAACCAGTACACTCATTAGAAATCTAAAACACAAAGCAGTGTTTCATAAATCAACACATTAACTTACTAACTGATTTTACAGATCTGTAACACTAGCAGACTGTACAAAAAGTTAATAGATATAGTTAACATTATAGTATCAGTACATCAAAGTGAAGGATTAAGATAAAGCAGAGTATGTACCATTCTGTAGATATGTGCTCCGTGTCTCATGTTCCTTCTCTGTATTAATACTCAAATTTATGCTTATTGTTCCTGGGGGAGAAAAGCAGCAGACACATTCACGACAAAACATTTTAAATAAAAACCTAACATTGGTGATTTATTCTGGCCTGGCTCTGGAAGCACGTTAATGGAAACATGTTCAAAATAATGTTTTAATATTAACTCCATTAACCCACTGAACCACCAGCAGTTAACTTTAGTATAGTGTTTTTTTCTTTTAATATCATCAACATACAACAGATATAGTTATATAAAACAACATGTCTGCTGATTTGAAAAAAATCACCTGAAATCTGAATCTTTGTCTCACTGGTCTGGTTGATGATCTTCTGTTCAACTCTACAGATGAAGTTGTTTCCCCTCCTGACAGTCACTCTGCTGCTGACAGTATAGAGGTCATCAGGACCTCTGACTGTCTCTGTAGGTCCAGCAGAGAGGAGGTTTCCCTCACCGTCCAGCCACAACACCTCAGGCTCTGGATACCAGCCTTTAGATTTACACTCTAACACCACTGTGCTGCTGTTTAGGTTAATCCCTGATATGACAGGTGCAGAGACAGAACCTGATGATGGAGAAGAGAAGAGAAAATAATTAAACACAAAACCTGTTAAACTTAAATAACTCTTTTCTCAACAAACAACCTTTGGCTGAGTACAGACGGTGGCACTTTAACCAAATGTAACTGCTGTTTGCTTCCTACTATTGGTTCAGATGGTCCAACCACCTGAGACTGACCTGGACACAGAACAATATTCATCTCTCAGTTCATTTCAGTCCAAAACATGTCTTCTTTTTAATTAAAATAAATCCAACCAGTACAATCGTTAGAAATTTAAAACACAAAGCAGTGTTTCATAAATCAACACATTAACTTACTAACTGATTTTACAGATCTGTGAAAAGTTAATAGATATAGTTAACATTATAGTATCAGTACATCAAAGTGAAGGATTAAGATAAAGCAGAGTACGTACCATTCTGTGGATATGTGCTCCGTGTCTCATGTTCCTTCTCTGTATTAATACTCAAATTTATGCTTATTGTTCCTGGGGGAGAAAAGCAGCAGACACATTCACGACAAAACATTTTAAATAAAAACCTAACATTGGTGATTTATTCTGGCCTGGCTCTGGAAGCACGTTAATGGAAACATGTTCAAAATAATGTTTTAATATTAACTCCATTAACCCACTGAACCACCAGCAGTTAACTTTAGTATAGTGTTTTTTTCTTTTAATATCATCAACATACAACAGATATAGTTATATAAAACAACATGTCTGCTGATTTGAAAAAAATCACCTGAAATCTGAATCTTTGTCTCACTGGTCTGGTTGATGATCTTCTGTTCAACTCTACAGATGAAGCTGTTTCCCCTCCTGACAGTCACTCTGCTGCTGACAGTATAGAGGTCATCAGGACCTCTGACTGTCTCTGTAGGTCCAGCAGAGAGGAGGTTTCCCTCACCGTCCAGCCACAACACCTCAGGCTCTGGATACCAGCCTTTAGACTCACACTCTAACACCACTGTGCTGCTGTTTAGGTTAATCCCTGATATGACAGGTGCAGAGACAGAACCTGATGATGGAGAAGAGAAGAGAAAATAATTAAACACAAAACCTGTTAAACTTAAATAACTCTTTTCTCAACAAACAACCTTTGGCTGAGTACAGACGGTGGCACTTTAACCAAATGTAACTGCTGTTTGCTTCCTACTATTGGTTCAGATGGTCCAACCACCTGAGACTGACCTGGACACAGAACAATATTCATCTCTCAGTTCATTTCAGTCCAAAACATGTCTTCTTTTTAATTAAAATAAATCCAACCAGTACAATCGTTAGAAATTTAAAACACAAAGCAGTGTTTCATAAATCAACACATTAACTTACTAACTGATTTTACAGATCTGTGAAAAGTTAATAGATATAGTTAACATTATAGTATCAGTACATCAAAGTGAAGGATTAAGATAAAGCAGAGTACGTACCATTCTGTGGATATGTGCTCCGTGTCTCATGTTCCTGCTCTGTATTAATACTCAAATTTATGCTTATTGTTCCTGGGGGAGAAAAGCAGCAGACACATTCACAACGAAACATTTTAAATAAAAAACGTACTATGATTCAGCCTCTGACATTAACCTAACATTGGTGATTTATTCTGGCCTGGCTCTGAAAGAATCACTGAACTTTAGAGTACTGATGTGTTTGAATGTTACCTGCACACAGGATTATGAACAGTAAACACAGGAAAACAAGCCACAAGAAATAAGTCTGTCTGCTCCTCATCCTGGAGATCTGAAAACAGAATTAACTGTTTGAGTGAAGAAAACGCTTCTTAAATGCAAAAGTAACATTGATTTTACTGACAAGTAGATTCAGCATTATCAACGAAATCTATTTCAAGTATAAACAGTAAATTTACTGGATCACTGGGTTATTATTAGCAATGTGTTAACATGTAATCCGCATTTTAATCTGTGTGTATATTGATGTCTTTTTTCTTCCATTTTACAGGCGCAGAAGTGTAGCTACTAGTTAGCTGTGTTCTAGACCAACAGATCGATACATTAAAAATATACTACACAGATATTTGAAAAACTAACACCAAAACAAGAAACTTTTTAACTTGCTCACATACCTTTGCAGATGCATCAACGTGTCAGTTCACCTCAGGGGAAAGTCAGCAGTCTGGTCAAAGTCCTTTTCTGTGTTTGTCTATTTCCTGCAGCCTGGATGACTGTTTTTATTGTACAGGGGTAATGATGTGTGTTAATGTAGCCTATAATAAAATTTTAAAGCAGACTTTGATGCATGTGTGGACTACACACTGTGCATAAATGAGTGTCTCTGTTTTTATGCTTTGACCTTAATATTTCAAGGAAACACATTCTAAAGACTGACTGACTGAAACACTGTTGGTTTGTCTTGCCCATTAATGTTGGGAGGGACAAACTGCCTCAGGTGCAGTGGTGTTGTCCACGAGCAAGATTAAAATGGAGCATGAGATGTTGAGTCAGCAGTAATGTGAGTGTTGTACCAGACTGTTGTGGTGAAGAGGGAGTTGGACCTAAGAGTAAAGCTTTCAGTTTACCAGTGGTCATGGTAATGACTGAGAGAATGAGAGCCAGTACTCTGCAAGTTGAGGTGGTTCAGTCACCTGTATCAGGACGCCTCCTGCAGGTTTTCTAGGCACATCGAACTGGTGGGAGGCCCCAGGTTAGTCCAGAACACCCTGGGGACATTATATATCTCATCTGGCCTGGAGAGGCTTTGTGGTATCCCAGAAGGGACTGGAAAACCTTGATGAGGAGATGCAAATTAAGCAGCTAGTTCTGTCAAGGTCACTCAAATGCAACATATATTAAAGAGCCAGTCTAGCACTTTGGGAAACAACAGATTTTTAAAAGGAAAGTTTCCCTTCAGAAACAGTGGCTCTGACAGTTGAGTCACTGAATAAAATATGTCCACCCCCCAGAACAACTGAAGCTTTAAATACAGTGAAACTGTTATGAACTGCTGTGGCCTCTGCTCTGCACAGGAAGAGGAAGTACTACACCTCCATCTACATCACATTTACTTCAGTCTGATGCTCAGTCAGTCAGCAGCAAGACGACATGGAGGTCACAGCTCTCTGCTTCAGACTGAGTGAGTACTGAGTCTGAATCTAACATCAGCTCAGAGTGATTGTTCATATAAGAACATGTGTATGTGATCACCATCTGTCCTCTTGTGTCTCTGCAGTGGTGAATGTGTTGTTGCTGCTCACTGCTCAGGCTCAGAAGTCTGGTGAGTTCACGTTTCTTAAACAACATTTCACTGTGAATATGAGACTGTGTTTAACAGCTTCACTTCTACACTCAGAGTGATGAGAGGTTACAAGTTACCAAAGGGCAGCTTCATGTTAGAGCATGGAACAAGTTTTCTCAGAGTTAATGTTAAGTTTGGGACGAGATCTCTGACTTTTCCTTCTTTCTCTCTCTGACACAGACGGAGTTTTTCTTCGTATTGAACCAAACAGTCAGCAGTTCTTTGACTATGAACCCATCTCATTAAAATGTGAAGGGATCCACAGCCCAGCAGAATGGAAAGTGATGAGAAGGATTACCTCAGATATTACTGAGTGTGAGTCGTCTACAGGATCGTTGGATATTCCAGCTGCCTTTGTCTCCCACAGTGGAGAGTACTGGTGTGAAAATGCAGAGGGAGAGAGAAGCAACACTGTCAACATCTCTGTCACTGGTACGTTCAGCAACTGTCAACTCAGGCAATTTAATGTTCTTCAGAAATGAACTGGAACTTTCTTGTACATTCAAGATTTTTCATGAGGTCTAATTTCTTCCCTTTGTTCAAACTTTTGGACAAGAACATTTGATGATCTAGTTTCTGTCATATGTGAAAACAGGATTATGTATAAAATGTTATTTATCTTTTGTTGTTGTTGTCTTTAAGGTGATGGTGTGATCCTGGAGAGTCCTGCTGTGCCTGTGACAGAGGGAGATGCTGTTACTCTGCGCTGTAGAAGGAAGGGAAGTTCCTCTGACCTCCCGGCTGATTTCTATAAAAATGGCCTCATCAGTGGGACTGGATATACAGGCCAGATTACCGTCCCCAGTGTTGCCAAGTCTGATGAGGGGCTGTATAAGTGCAGCATCTCTGGATCTAACGGAGAATCACCAGAGAGTTGGCTGGCTGTCACAGGTGAGGTGACTTTAAATATATTATTTCCTTATCAAGTATTTCTTCAGTGAGGGAAAAACTTCAAGTTGGACGCCACAATACAAAAGAGTAGAACAGAGGGAACAACATACAGTACATGAACAGACAGGTCTGCTATTCTCACAGATTAAGTTTCATGCAGAAATACTGGGTCATGTTGATCCTAACAGAAACATCACAGGGACACAGGGAGAAAAAAATGTGGTGCCATGATTATCCAACACTGATTTCTTGGAAAACCAGCAATTAATTCGTTTTTGGTTTTTGATATGGGAAAGACCCAAGTGTTAAAAAGTAAAGAGGGTGCTTTTACAGAACTCCAGCAAGTAGCTCAGGACCGTCATGAATGTTTATAACAAATGTCATGGCGGTCATTTGTTTCTAAGATACTGTGTGTTGTTCTAGACCCGAGCAAACAAACCAATGGACAAAAACTTGGTCTCTACTAAAGCAACATAATCTATAATATTTTCACCTTTTATCAGCAGGAACCATCCAGGGAGAAACACCACCAACTGAAAGAGCAGGTGAGCAGCACTGAGTTGACATGTCAGTTGGTATCTTTCTCACTGAAAAAGTCAAACACTAAATGTTTTTCCATATAATAATCATTTCGAGGCACTATGTGTCTCCATGGCTTTGATACCGAAATACAGTCATTTACTGAAATCTGAATTCCTATAGCACCGTCATCAGGTCTTTTCATTTCCATTTTATTTGGAGCCAGTCTCAGGTGGTACTGGGCCAGAGCTGAGGTACAGTGGGGACAGGTTGTCGGCCACAGGACTGACACGTAGAGACATTTTTACATTCATATTCACACCTCTGAGCGGCAATCCTTTCATCATGGATAACATTATTTACTTTATATTGATGGACAGAGATGCATTTTTCCTAAACCTGATCATTTCTTAGAAAGTGACATGATCACATCCTGTTACTCAGTTTTAAAAACGACATATAACAGTCATATATTATAAGCTTGTGTCATGATGTTACAGCACAGACTCTGTGTTTTTGTCTTTGCAGCTCCTCACACAGAGACTCGACCCTCAGAGACTCTGTCCACCTCCTCAGAGCAGCCCTGTCATGTTTACCTGATCCTGAGGACTGTTTTCACCATTTTAATGGTGGCTCTGCTTCTGCTGCTGGTGGGACTCCTTCACTGTAGGAAACTCTGAAACCTAGTAGACTGAGTAGTCTGGGATCTTGTTTGGTCTCCAAGACAAAGAAACAGAGAAAAGCCTGCTTTAAATGTGCCATGACATCCCTGCAAATGAATGAACATGATGGCAGTCAGCAGGCAACCACAATCAGTCTGTGATGGTGTTTTTTACTTCCTTAGTTTGATCTCTATCCTGCCTGATTCTGGACAAAGCTGAGAGGAGCTCACTGTTGCTTTTGTCTTGATGTGCTGTATACATCTACTCCAACTGTTTTCCTGTCCTTAGTTGATAAGGAACAGTCATTTTTGAACACCATGCAAACTTTCATCTGGAAAACTGTGAATTTAAGTCCAGGACCAGTCTAAGGTGATTGTAATTTTCTGCTGGAAAGATGAAAACAACTAAAAAAGCCAGACGTTTCAAGGGCAAAGGATATGTGAGTTGATGTGATGGATTTGTTAATGTATTATTCTTTTTGTACAATTATTATTTCAGAACAGTTCTCATGCCGTACATTTGTTAGCCCCATTAACCACATAAAGATATGATCGTGTTGACTGTAAAGACGTTCAGAAGTCAAATAAAGGTACCTGACATGCTGTCAGATCACGTCCACACCTTCTTAAACCACTTTGATGGTTTGTGTACACTGCTGCATGATGACCACAGCATCTCTATATTTCTCTGAGCGTCTGAGTTTATTAAAGCTAAAGGTTTCTCATACTGTGCTGCTATTTGTTGCTACAAACTGTGAGACCTGAAACGTTTTCTGTGGCCAAACTCTGACATGTTAAAAGAACATGTAGTGTTATAAAGGGTTCAAGAACCAAAGAGGTTATTTTATCTCTAGTTCATACACAAAAACTGAACTTCAGCTTTTCAGCATTTGGGCCAAAGTTCCTGCTCTGGGATAAAAGAGAGCCTCAGTGTAGACAGAGCTGAGATTGTTCTGATGAAACACCTCAGTATAACTCATAACTTTGCAGTGCAGAGGAAAGAAATGTTAGAGATGTGTAATAAGTGGCTGGTTTCAGCAGAGGGCAGAACAGGACTGCATTTATATGACCATATATGACAGAGAGAAAGAGACAAAAGTATGTGGACACCACTGTCTTTTTCCTGAATGGAAGTGAATCCCTGCAGCCAGGTTCCTGGTGGAAAACCTGAAATCAGAGAGGTGGCAGTAATGTTTATGTGTCCATATACTTTTGGTCATGTAATTCAAATACATGATTAGATTATATAAAGATGAATATCTAACCTTCACTTCATTTTCAGATCCAGGTTTCCTAGTTTCCCTTCAGAAACAGTGGCTCTGACAGTTGAGTCACTGAATAAAATATGTCCACCCCCCAGAACAACTGAAGCTTTAAATACAGTGAAACTGTTATGAACTGCTGTGGCCTCTGCTCTGCACAGGAAGAGGAAGTACTACACCTCCACCTACATCACATTTACTTCAGTCTGATGCTCAGTCAGTCAGCAGCAAGACGACATGGAGGTCACAGCTCTCTGCTTCAGACTGAGTGAGTACTGAGTCTGAATCGAACATCAGCTCAGAGTGATTGTTCATATAAGAACATGTGTATGTGATCACCATCTGTCCTCTTGTGTCTCTGCAGTGGTGAATGTGTTGTTGCTGCTCACTGCTCAGGCTCAGAAGTCTGGTGAGTTCACGTTTCTTAACTAACAAATCACTTTAAATTTGTGTGTTTAACAGCTCAGAGTGGTGAGAGGTTACAGGTTACCAGTGGGAATATAGGAAGAGATCTCTGACTTTTCTTTCTTTCTCTCTCTGACACAGACAGACTTTTTCTTCGTATTGAACCAAATAAGTTGCAGTTCTTTGAATATGACTCCATCTCATTAAAATGTGAAGGGATCCACAGCCCAGCAGAATGGAAAGTGATGAGAAGGATTACCTCAGATATTACTGAGTGTGAGTTGTCTACAGGATCGTTGGATATTCCAGCTGCCTTTGTCTCTGACAGTGGAGAGTACTGGTGTGAAAATGCAGAGGGAGAGAGAAGCAACACTGTCAATATCTCTGTCACTGGTATGTTCAGCAACTGTCAACTCAGGCAATTTAATGTTCTTCAGAAATGGCAAAATGATGCTGAATGTTCCAGAAAAAATCAAGAAAACATTTGGGTTAAGAGTCTGTTGACAAACGTCTTCATTTTAGTTGGTTTGATACACATGTATGTTACACACATTATGTTCCAGTGCAAATCAGATTACAATGTTAATATATATTCATATATTATGAATATGGCCAGTGGTTCTGTTTTGGGTGAGATTCATACTTACTTTTATGTTATTACTACATGATCAATACCTATTCTCTCTCAGTGTTTGTGTTAAGATGTTCTGTTCTCGTTGTTCAGCTGGTTCTGTGATCCTGGAGAGTCTTGCTGTTCCTGTGAAGAAGGGAGACTCTGTGATTCTGCGCTGTAGAAAAAAGGGAGCTTCCTCCAACCTCCCAGCTGATTTTTATAAAGATGGCAGCCTCATTAAGACAGAATATACAGGCATCATGGCCATTTCCAATATTTCCACTGCTGATGAAGGGTTTTACAAATGTAGGATCTCTGGAGCTGGAGAATCACCACAGAGCTGGCTGGCTGTGAGTGGTGAGCCGTCAGTGTTATCAAAATGTAAATATGTTATTTATTAATTAAATTATTAAGTAACTCCTCAGAAAGTAAGGAACATTCACCTTGTACTGTATTTATTTCAGTTTTCTTGCTTATGTATGGAGCCCTTTGAGGCTGCAGTTTTCATTGGATAGTTGACAAGTTATTTCTGACTTCAGACTTCAAGAAATTTAGACAGTCTGAAATGTTATATATGAACTCACAGACTGTCAAACTGCCTCTCCACCAGCAAATACTTCTGTGACTCCAGGGACACAGACTCCCTCTGGTTCTCCCAACTCAGTTCAGTTCTTCATTCCTTTATTGGTTGTCTTCACCGCTGTGTGTGTTGCCATGCTGCTGTTGGTGGTGGGACTACTTCACTGTCGCAAACAAAGAGGTATACTAAGTAAATTTAAGATATACTTTTTTTCATATGGAATGGCCCTGCAAAAATGAAAAAAAAAAAACATTTGGATTATTATTATGTACATCTCTCTTTCCATTTTTCCCACATAGTTGCATGCTTTTCCTCTGAAGTGCCAACACCAGGATCAGACCCAGGTGAGCATCAAGAGCATAAAGATGACTATTTTGTAGAAGTGTATATCTCTGTCTGCTGCTATAAATAAGTTTATTGCTGTTATTTTTATTCCCTTCAGTCTATGAGCATGTATCTGCAGCTGATCCACCCATGGCTACATACGCTAATGTCACAAAACACAAGAAAAAAAGAGGTACGTGTTTGGCATTATCTAATTTTAAAAAAAAATCATTTTTAAACACAATTTTATCATCATTAGATTTTTGGAATTTCATGTTGAACATGAGGCCCCAGCAGGAGATTAAAAGTGTCTTTGTCAACTTGAAATATAACCATTAATGTGTGCAGTTGTGGTTGTGACATAATGTCTTCTGTTTATGCACAAACCAAACCATTTCCAGCAAGCTGCTTACTGAGTTTTTTCTAGTTGAAATAAGGGATTACAGTATATTTTTCTACTGTTTCAGGTTGTCAAGAGGACAGTGCAGCTGATCCAAACAATGTAACATATGCTGTTGTTACAACAAAGAGGAAAGAGAGAGGTATATTACTAACATATTATCATCAACAGTCAATAGTTTTACTGACAGTGGAGATCAAGCTACATCACATCTGTGCTGCAACAACTTATACATTTGGTGTTTTTTAAATTTATATAAAGGACATTTTTTTAATTTCAGTAATATGTACAGCATCAGGGTCTGTTTTCAGAGTGGTTTCTCAGAGTGGAACAAACCACTGTGTTCTATCTGCTCTGTTCACACATCTGAAGGCACTGTTTACAAGAACAGAGCTGCTGCAGCTTTTAAATAGATGCACTGTGGTCAACTAATAATATGATTGTAGTACAGCCGACATAGTCTGTGTAACTTTGGTGGGCACGTACGACCTCTCTCTAACTGAGTGGCAGTCAGCAGCTTAAACTGCTGGAATCAGACCCAGAGAGTTTAGACTGATGCTGTACTATAGATCAGAACAGACTCAGAGCCCAACAGAATTAGTTACCACTCAAGACAGAGGGCACTGCTGCTCAGCAAAGTTACACTGTGTTGCTTTAACAGCCAGAAAGTTGTGTGTCATCTGCAAAACATTTTATAAAATACAGCTAAAAACAGCTAGCTTGTAATTGCTAATGTTTTCCCTTTATGTCTCAGTTTCTAGAGAGGCAGATGTATGTGATTCAGCCAAAGCAACATATGCTCTTGTACAAAGGACATAGAGAGGTACTTCACATTTACTTTGTTGTTTTTTCTGTAATTTTGACTTCAGTCCAGAAGTTCAGTTGCACTGAAATATTAAGTCTGTTCATCTGGATCATAATTGATACCAAATACATAGTAGTTGATACAAGATGATACAAGTCTTTACAAAAAACTTTAAATTGTGTGTACTTTTGTTTATTATTCATATTTCTATTAATGTTATCATGACAGCTCTAATTCTATGTGTGTTCCAGGTCACTTACAGCAAAAACACCTGACTGATGGATGGAGCTGTTACATCGTTGTGCAAGGATATGCATCCATACTGTGGGCTGCTACAGTAATTTGTAGCTTTTTCAATTAACATGTTTGAATATTTTTTGAGATACATATTAAAGTTAAGATTAAAATATTCAGTGAGACTGAACTATGTTTATATCTGTTAGTCTGTGTTTAGTTTGTGTAATGATGCTTGTTGTGTAGCTGATCTGTTTGGTTTGTTCTTGCCCAAGAGTTGCATCTTTTTTCACTTTTTTTTCTCTCTAAATTTGCTTTCATATACATTTATGACTTCAGAGTTTTCTAAAGAGGCGTGCTGGAAAAATGAATGTAATGAATCAATGAAGTAATTCAACAAAGTAAATAAAAGCTACCAGCCTGGTGTCACCAAACACACCAGTTTCTTTAAGTTTTCATATGTCATTTCATACTTACCCCTCAGAAAACCAGCATAAAATGACACTTAAAAGGCTTAAAATTTGTAGTGCAGTGGTGTGCTATTTATCACCATAACTTCACCACAAGATCATGGTGAAGTTACGGTGGCTTGAACTGAACGTGACTTTCACCAGATTCACAGTGAGTTTCATCAGGTAGATATTTTGGTGCTTGTTCTGTGACTGTGGTGTAATAACTTGTAAGCTGCATGAGTGTTATTATAAATTCATTTTATTTTGATCCAGCCATTCATCAAATAACATGCAAGTTTGTACATGTACTCCTTTAGAACCACAATAGAAGAGACAATTGAGTCTGCAATTTATTTCTTAACAGCCAACATTACAAGGTTTCATAACTAAACAAAAGGTTCACACTGGAAACAATTTATAATGAAACCTTTTTAAAATAGACTGACATGGTTCTCTGTCTTTGACGTCATCATTTACCTTCAGCCGAGAGCTTCAACCGTCTCTCAGCAGTTTTTATTTTTAAAATGCAGTGTGGTTTATTAGAGTGGAACAGTTAAACCACCTGCTCCGTCTGTTCACACATGTGAAGGCGCTGCTGCAGATTTTATATAGACCCTCTGTGGTCAACTCTCAGCATCAGTATTTCACATCAGTTTGATCTGAGGACACGTGAGGTGATCTATAAGTTCAGATCTATAACTGAACTTTAATCAGACAATAAAATGATGATCATGTGATAGAGTTAGTGAGCTGTTTATTACCCATTACAACAGGGATTATAAGAGAATATAATGGAGTCAGTGCAGTTAAAGTGGAGCAGTATTAAAACACTGTAATACATCTAAATAATGTAAAATGTATCAACATGAAAATATACACATATATACATGTGTTTCAGAAAGAGAAGAACATGAAAACACACAGGTACAATGTGAGACCTCCAGTGATACATAAATAATCCACAGTGTGATTATTGATTGATAACTATACCTCAGTGCTGCCCTCCACTGGATAAATGTTGTTAGTAGAAACTAATGTTGGGAATGTTAATGTTTCTTACTTAGGATTCTGCACCATAAAATAAAATAACTTCAAAAAGACTCTCCTCAGAAGAATAAACAGTCAAAGTCCAATCATAAATTGATATGAACTCTCAGGCCTGGCTTCTATAATCAGATCATCTGTGTTTGCTTTATGTTTCCTTCCTGTCTAACACAGTGTGAATGAACAGGTGTAGCCAGATTGGACAGTAAGTCTGCACCTACTGTCTTTTAAAACAGAGGTTTCTGTATATGTTATAAGTCTGTCTGTATGTTGGAAGAGAGAAAACATCTTTGTCAAACAGGTTAAAGGATGTTTGAGGATGGAGTGACAGGTGTGTGACCCCCTGTACTGCAGGGGGCAGTGTGCCACTTATTTTCTCATTTGATCATAAGAACCTGCATGGGTGAGTGTCTATCTGTTTTTTTTTTTCTACATGCATGCGTTAAAAATATCCTAATATATCCTAAAATATCCTGTCATCAAAGCCAAGTTAGCAGGTGACCTGTTTGACTAAAATGATTGACCTCATTAACTATGAGGAGAACTTCAAACTGTTACACTGCTGTTTGTTAGCTTCTCTTATCTTTTTTACAAAAATTGTGTTGTGGATTTCCAACCACTCAGATTATAAACTGATCCTGAGTGAAGGTTCTCTGGTTCTCTAGCGCCACCTTTTGAAATGTTGTCGCCTCAGTCATCAGAGAGAACCTGCACAGGAAGAGGAAGGTCTCACCTCCTTTACATTTACCTTGTATCAGCCTGATGCTCAGTCAGTCAGCAGCAAGACGACATGGAGGTCACAGCTCTGTGCATCAGACTGAGTGAGTACTGAGTCTGTACATCTCTTTATATTTTAAAAATCACAAATATCACATAAAATATAAAGATATGTGTAAGATTGAGGAACGTCTTCGATTCAAGTGTAAAACTGACATTTTACAAACATACTGGTCTTATACTGTATCATATGATTTCATAACATTTCTGATGTATTTGTCTCTCTGTGTCTCTGCAGTGATGAATGTGATGGTTGTGCATGTTCACCTCAGTTATTCTCACAGAGCAGGTGAGTAGTTGTCCATGACCACTCCATAATCAATTTAACCCAAACCACCATTTTGTCTAAAAATAAAAAGTCATTCTCTCTTATGCTGCAGTTTTTCCTCAGGTTGTTCCAAACAGACTCCAGTTCTTTGAATACGAGTCCATCGTGATCAGCTGTGAGGGACTGGAGGGGCTGTCTGGGTGGAGAGTGATGAGGAAGCTCATGGGAGTCAGTACAATCTGTGCATCCAGCTGGGAGACGTACACCGGAGCCTGCACCATCAAAAACGCCTTCGCAGCAGAGAGTGGAGAATACTGGTGTGAAGCTGCAGGGAGGAGGACAGGCGACGCTGTCAACATCACTGTCACTGGTGTGTGTGAAAACCATCACATTTCCACAGGTTGAAGAGTCACATTCAAGAATAAAGCAGGAAAATAGAAAAATAAAGACACAGATACAGAACAAAAACACTTCTTAGAGTCATCTTTGCTTGTGTTTGTCCTGTGTTGTTGTTGTTGTTGTTCAGCTGGTTCTGTGATCCTGGAGAGTCCTGTTCTTCCTGTGATGGAGGGAGATGATGTGACTCTGAGCTGCAGAAAAAAGGCAACGTCTTCCAACCTCACAGCTGATTCCTATAAAGACGGACTCTTCCTGGGCAGCAGCTCCACAGGAGAGATGATCATCCCCAGTGTCTCCAGGTCTGATGAAGGACTGTACAGGTGTAACATCTCTGGATCTGGAGAATCACCTCAGAGCAGACTGACTGTCAGAGGTGAGACACAGCTGCATTTTCAAACAACACAAATATGACTTAGACTTTAAATCTGTCTTCAAAACGTTGTCAACAGTGTTTTTATTTCTGGTGTTTTTTATGGATATGTTGAGTTTGTTGCATCAGGCTTGTTAAATATCTGAGTTATCTAATCATATCTGCTTTGTCGTACTTCCTGTTTTTTCAGTTTCCTCATCTGCATGCACGATAGATAACATGTTTGAATTAGATATATTTTTTGTCTCTAAAACCTGTGTTCAGGTAGTTCAGCTGGTCCTGTGATCCTGGGGAGTCCTGATCCTCCTGTGGTTAAGGGAGACACTCTGACTCTGCAGTGCAGAAAGAAAACCTCCTCCAGCCTCACAGCTGATCATAAAGACGACCTCAGCGAAGGGAGCGACTCTGTAGGAGACCTGATCATCCACAGTGTGTCCAGGTCTGATGAAGGACTGTACAGGTGCAGAATCTCTGGATCTGGAGAATCAGCAGAGAGCAGACTGACTGTCAGAGGTGAGACACACTGATGAGATGGAAACTCTGTATACTGTGTATATATTGTGTCATATTTTTATACCTGAACATGACGACGTATGTGACCTTTCCAGTCTCGCAGAGAGACCCTGATCCTTCCTGTGACTGCTCTCCTCATGGCTTCATGCTGCTGCGGATCTTCAGCACCATTTTACTGATGGCTCTGGGGCTGGTGGTGGGACTCCTTCACCGTCAGAAACCCAAAGGTACACAAACGACAGATAACACAATCTCCAACAGCAGCTGCATGTATGAGGATTTATTTAGATGTTTCCTCTCTAACAGGTGTGTCGACCTCTGTTTCCTTCCACCCCGCCCCCTCTCCTCAAACACCTGAGGAGCGTCAGCCTCCCGTCAGTGTGTCGGTGTGTTGTCACAGTCACTTTCAGGCGTTTTGTCACAAGAACTAACCCAACAACATGTACACAACACACTGACGGCTATTTTCATCCTGTGTGTCCTCCAGGTCACCGAGGGCTCAGACACCTGACTGAAGATGGAAGCCTCAGCTAACGTCTGTCCGACATGAAGACTCACTGTTACAGTCTATAATAGATCATCCCTCTTTTGACATTTTGAGTTTAATGTTCACCTTGTATACCACATGGTTCACATCAGCAGCAGTGTTTATATGAGGGCTATAACAGTGACAGCATCAGTGTATCAGTGAGTGGTTTATTATAGCCTAACATTAAACCACTGTGTTCTACCTGCTCTGCTCTGACGTGTGAAGCTGCAGCAGGTTTTAAATAGACTCACTGCGGTCAGCCTCAGTCCTGTCATGACACTGTTACAGCGGTGTTACCTGAAACAGCTGCCACACTCTGTCACAGCGCTCAAACATCGCTTAACTTTTATATTTCTGTATTTTACACTCTCTGCTCCTGAAGAAACAATGTAACCAATAAACTTTAACAAGATGAAAAAGTGACGCTATTTGGATGTTGTGATGCTGGGTATAAGATGGTAAAACTAACATGAGTTTACATTGTTCATCATCTCACCACCATGGAGGACTGAAAAGACAAAGCGACTGTCAGCGGGCAGCAGTGCTTTTAAGTGTTGCCTTGTGATCATATTGTCTCACCTTTGTTTGCATGCATATCAGCAACTGAACAAATTCATATTACAATTAATGTTATTTGGCACCACCCATTGATGTTTTCTAAGTCGGAGCAGCTCTGTCTCACACGGCTGTAGAAGAAGGGGAGGTTCTAACTCACACTGAGTCTTAAGTCTTGTGGTTTCTTAAGTGTATTTCAGTGTGATGTTACCAGTCAGCAGCGAGACAACATGGAGGTCAAAGCTCTCTGCGTCACAGTGTGTGAGTACTGAGTCGACCTCTGTCTAAATCTCACTCTAATATTAAACCACATTTCTGAACATCTCATTAAATTTAAATGTAGCAGTAATAGAGACATGTTCACATTTTGCTGTTGACAGAATATTGTGATGTTTTGAAGAGTCAATGCAGATGTTTGCTTCATAAAATAATTTGTTTCTGTTGTTACATATTTTATTCACAGTTTGAAAAATTCATTGCCCATCTGTCTTTCGTCTCTTGTCTCTCCAGTGATTAATGTGTCGTTAGTGCTCATCGAACACATTCACTGCAGTTACTCTCAGAGAGCTGGTGAGTAGATGTTACATTATTTGCTGCTTAGAGACAAAACTTTTTCTAATCTTTGTTCATTTATTTCACTTCTCTCAGTTACCAAACGCTTGGCAGGTCAATCAAAACTAGAATTTATTCACCTTGGTTTGGGCCTAAATGGTCCAGATGTTATCTACAGTCTGCTCTATCTTCATTTGTGCTTGTGATTATTTTGTTGGACATTTTAGATTTTTAAAAATCTTTTTTTTTCTATTTTTCTGAGTCAGTTGTAGGTTTCCCTCTGGTTGTTCCAAACACACAGCAGCTCTTTGAATATGAGCCCATTACTGTCAGCTGTGAGGGACTGGAGGGACTGACTGGGTGGAGAGTGATGAAGAAGATCATGGGAGTCAGTACAATATGTGCATCTACCTGGGAGGACTCAACGAGACCCTGCAGCATTAAAACTGCCTTTTCAGCAGACAGTGGAGAATACTGGTGTGAAGCTGGAGGCAGGCGAACCAACGTGGTCAACATCACTGTTACTGGTGAGGTCAGCAACAAAAACAAGCAACAACAAAGATCCAACCAGCAGCCCCTCCAAACTAACTGAGCACAATCTGTCTTTTTTAAAATGATTAATCAGGTGGGACAGTGATCCTGGAGAGTCCTGCCGTCCCTGTAACAGAGGGACAAAATCTGACTCTGCGCTGTAGGAGGAAGATGACGTCCTTCAACCTCACAGCTGACTTCTATAAAGACAGCATCCATATGAAGACGGGTTATGAAGGACAGCTGATCATCCCCAGTGTTTCCAAGTCTGATGAAGGACTGTACAAGTGCAGCATCTCTGGAGCAGGAGAATCACCAGAGAGCAGACTGACTGTCAGAGGTGAGACGACTGCTGGTTTAATGTTTGGTAGAGGCATCACACAGTGTCTGAGATATGTAAAACTTAAAGTATTACTAATATTATTCCACTGATTGTGGCAATAACTGAGAGAAAGATTGTGTAGAATATGTTCAACTTTTACATATGACAGTATTAGGATGACAACAGTAAAACACAGTTTCTTGTAGTTTCATCACCTGATGAACCTGACAAACATCGATCTGCTCGTGGGTTCCTGCTGCTGTGGATCATTGGCACAGTTTTATTGATGACTCTGATGTTTTTGCTGTTGGGGTTGCTTCACTACCAGAGACTCAAAGGTACAGAGAATAAAAATATCATCACTTTAAAGGCATTGTTAACTCGTTGAATTGAAGCAGAGGTGTGCTGCATTTTTATTGTGGTGCTATACAAAGGCAAGGAATCTTCACAGATGTTCTACTGTGGTGGGTTTTTTTAATTCTAGTAAAAACCTCAAGCAGTCGTTCCTCCTTCCATCCCTCCTCACCTCCACAACCAGGTGAGAAACACCTCCACACATCAGCTTATTAGCAGTGTCTGTGATCATGGAACATGTGCGATGTAGGACAGGATAAGTCAACAATATCCCACACAAGGACGTTTAATCTACAATATTCAGTCTGTGTTATTCATGGCAGAAATCCATCCATTAGTCTGTCTAGAAGGAACTGCAACTCCAGGAACAGTATCTTCTCATTCTCATTTTGATCGTTTGTTTGTTATATTAACCATTTTCATTTTAACACTTGTTCCTATTTTGCTGTTGGAAATTATGTATTATTGTTGCAAATCAATGTGATGAAAATGAAAATAGTTTAATTTTTATCATTTACATTTTTCAACATTATCAAAGTCATATATATATATATATATATATAAAATTTATGTTTCAGTGTCTGTACAGGGCAGTGTATCTACACAGTATACTGCCATCACAAAGGAGAAAGGTAATTCACCTGACACTGATCAGACTGTAACATGTAACAGTTTTGATCATGTAAATTAAAAATATATACTGTATATATTTACTTAACCTTTAGTACACTGCCACAGCAGGTTCCAGCTTTCAGCAGCAGTTGTGAAGATGCAGTCATATGACATATATATAATAATAATAATAAGAAGAATAAGAAATAATCTGAAAGGTTAACCTTGCATTGTTAAAGACTGTGTTAGACTGTGTGTTTCAGAATCTACAGGCGCTCTTGATAATTTTAGCTTCTGTCATTAGCATTTTAGACAGAAGCCACATGAGAAACCCACAGACAGAGACACGTGGATAGTTCACCATAAGCAGCAGTGAAATCTTAGGCAGCCTTGCAGCTTTGTCTGGTTATTTATCGTACCTCCACAAGACTCAGTGCTGTCATTCAAGGTTGCAAGGTTGTTTGATTTGTTTTTTTTAATTGTATAAAGATTCCTTAAGGTTAAACAGATGTATCATTGTATTTCCTTTAGACATACAATTTGACAGAATCCCATCCTTTACAATTGTGACTGGAATGACATTTTGCTCTTGTTTAATACAGAGGTTAAGTTTAGTGTCATCTGCATAGAATGATTGAAAACTACATGTCTACATGTTTACATGTTTACATGTCTCTCAGTAACACTCTTGGTCTTTCTTTGTCAGATAAGGATGAATCCCAAACTACTGCTTGTTACTATACCTTGAACCTGGGTAAGCCTTTATGAACAAAGCCATTATTTGAAGTTGCTGTAGCAACATTTTGTCGTGGAAACTAAATACTTGTGAGTCCACATTGTTTTTGCTTTGGACATCAGATCGACTTTCAGTTTTGGATACACGGAACTAACTGTCATCTCACAATGATTACGTTTATACTTTTACAGTATAATGCTACATATGATGACAAATAATCCACAAAAAACAACACAAAAACCTTTCTTTCATTGCTTCTTTCAGACGTCAGAAGTTTTTTTTTTAAAACTGAATGGTTTAACTGTTTTCCTAACAGGGACCTCCAGCCACTCAGTGACACCAGCTGTCAACCCACCTTTAACAGAAGAGGATCCCCTGTATTATTCAATCGAATAGGAAAGATTGAGGGTAATACTGTACTGCACTGTGTATTCCATGCCATCTCTGTGGCTCAGCAGTCAGAGCTGATTGTTCAATAAAAGCAGGTTTGGCTATTTGTGGTCCTTGTCTCCTTGAGCAATACATTGAACTGAGCTATGCTGCCCCCCAATGGATCAATGTTGTAAGTGCAATGTTGCACAGTGTCATGGCCATTTGTAAAATCCAATTTAATCAAGTAAAACCAACTTAAACAAATGCTACCTTTTAGTTTAGTAAATATCTGTCTGTATTGAACTTTTTCATATGTATGTAAGGATATATGAAACAATTCATGCAAAAAAATAGAAAAGCTTTACCGAATATGAAAAAACAAATCACTTAACAGTATGTGTGGCTGTTCAAGCTCACCCTATCTGAAAGGCTGAGTCCAGTGCTGTTGTATCCGCCATCCTATTCTTTGAGTCATTACCCCAAAGCTCATGACCATAGTTGAGAGTTGGAACATCAATCCTCATCAACACAATGGTTGGGTATAACACCTGGTGCTAGTGTAAAACAATGCACTGTCACAGACTCAATGATACATTTATTTCAAGATGGAAAACATTTCAAACAAGCTCAGGGGGAATAAAAAATATACAAAAATCAATAATGATAATGATAATAATAATGTCAAGTAACTTTGCAATGTTATTTCTGAATAGCACCAGAAAAGCTCAAGAAATGTACATATGTGTGTGCATTTCAATCTATACAGAAAAAACTTAGTGAAATAAAGGTTTATATGAATTCTCCCCAAAGAATAAAGTTTCATAGAATAAAATCTCATCAAATAAGAAGGTACAATAAAGTGATACAAGAATATTAGACACTGAGCCAAATCAAAAAACTCTCATTTATAGGACAGTGGATCTAAATGGATTCTCAGTATTTACAGTATCATCAGAGTCTGTGATTAACTCTGACAAAGCTCTGAAAATGTTTCTGTATCAGTGTTTTTGTTTGTCTCCTCTCTTTCCCTGACTGCTCTGTCTGATCTGGTTCAGGTTTCATCTTGTTCTTCTCCTCTCTCTGTGTCTCTTTCTCTGTCTCCTTCTCTTTCTCTGTCTCTTTCTCTGTCTCCTCCTCTTTCTCTGTCTCTTTCTCTGTCTCCTTCTCTTTCTCTGTCTCGTCCTCTGTCTCCTTCTCTTCCTCTGTCTCCTCCACTCTCTCTGACTGCTCTGTCTGATCTGGATGAAGTTTCCTCGGGTTCTTCTCTTTCAGTCTCTCTGTCTTCTCCAGTTGTTTTTCAATTTGCTTAAACTGATTCTCTATTTTGTTTTCCCATTCTGTCATTATTTTTATCACATCCCTCGTTTTGTGTAGCTGTTCCATAGTGATCTGCAAAGAGCCCTTATACTCTCTACCTTTTTCCTCCAGTTCCACTTTCTCCTTTAATAGATCGTTTTTTCTTTCACATTTGTCCCAGTAGAATTTCTTTTCTAATGACTTCAGTTCCTTCTCATTCTCACTCCTCTCTTTCTCCACCTCCTCCAGCTGTGATATCTGTTTGTCTCTGGAGCTCTCCAATTTAGTTTTTTGTTCCATCAATACTGAGATCACTTGTTGCATGTTTTTCTTTTCTTCCTCTTTCTCCTGTAACATGTCATGAAGTTCTGTCTTTTTCTTCACCGAATAATCCTTTCTCATACTTCTGTTGAAGAGCTGCTCTCTTTCTTCTGCTTCACCATCCTGGTTCATTTTATCTGTTTATATAGAGAAAGGAAAGTTGTGTGATTTCAACAAGTTATAGAAACATAAAAGAGAAATGGTGGTAACAGTAAAACAGAGCAACTACAAGCAGGTACAGTACAGGCAGGTAAAATCTCTTCATTCATTAGATGTGACCCCAACATTAAAACATTCACCTGTAAATGACCTTTACTATGGTCCAACATAATTTCATGATATTTGTTCAGTCATTTATAAGTATTTACTTTAACCTGTCTGGTTTTATTGTGAAGATTGTGCTTTATTTTGAAGTACAATGACGTTAGTGGTAGAAAGGAAGTAGTACTGTAGACATGGTCACAACGCAGGAGATTTTGAAGCTTTTGTTTGTTCAGCATCTGACTGAAGGAGACGCATGGTTGGTGTGTGTTTCATTTTCATGTTCTGCAGTTTTTACTGTTAAATAGATAAATTAGACAACTCATTGCACTTCTCATGTTGGATACATACTCTTATCCAAAATGAAAATAAAATGGTCAAAACACTGTTGTTGCAGAAATCATGGCGTCATTAACAGGATTTCTGAGTAGACCTCTGTTACAATAACTTAAGATATTTGTTGTTAATTTGAAATATGTTCAATGAATTAATAACTCACTGATTTTGTTTTGTCGTAGTTTCCACAAAACAAAGACGACTACCAGAAAGACCATGAAGGTAACAGACAGGATCAGGACTATGATGATACGAACAGCAGAACAAGACGGGGCCAGGAAAACTTCCTCTGAAACAACAAACCACAGAAAAACATGACAGTTTAATAAAAGCAGCTGTTAAAAAGCTGAGAAAGTGAGAAAATCCGAAAACTAAATTTTTTCACCTAGAATCCGGATTTCTGCGGTTCTGCTCTGGTTGGTTTTGTTCTGTTGGACTCTACAGGTGAAGCTGTTGCTGTGTCTCTTCTCCACAGTCACTCTGCTGCTGACAGTATAGAGGTCATCAGGACCTCTGACTGTCTCTGTAGGTCCAGCAGAGAGGAGGTTTCCCTCACCGTCCAGCCACAACACCTCAGGCTCTGGATACCAGCCTTTAGACTCACACTCTAACACCACTGCTCTGACGGGTTGATCGATCTCTGCTATGACAACAACAGGTGAGGAAACTGCACCTAATGAAAGAATAAAGAGAGCATGGTGTTTAAACCTCTTATTTTGTTGTGTTTGGAACATTTCTGTAACGGGTTGCATTCATTCAAACTGTGGCAGTGTGTTCCACTTACCAACAACAAGCTCAACCATCGCTGTACCCTTTGATGGAATGTGGCATCTATATGTTCCCTCATCGGAGAGTTTAACCTTGGAGAGTTTGAGTGAGATGTCTCCATGTTTCAGTTTGTCTGTGGACAGTGATGTTCTTCCCACATATGATGGATACTGATTAATCAACAGTTCCACTCCATCGCGCCTCAGATGGACAAACCTGGGGTTCAGGTCAGGTCTTGCCCACTCCAGCGTCATAGCAACAACATCAGTGGCAGGTTCCAGGCGACATGGCAAAATGATGTCTTCACCAACCATTGCCAGGATTGGCTTTGACGGGCCAACGATCTGAGACTGACCTGAAGGAAAAACAGGTGTATTTTTAACTGCTGCCACTCTCATGTATCTTCCTTTGTAGTTTTACAAGAAAAAAACAACGTCCTGATAGTACATCACATCTACTAGTGTTTAGATTCAGGTTTGGAGTATAGTTCTTTAATATTCTTGCTGGCTGAGCCAGTATATGGTGCCAGAGATCAGCACACCTCGATCCAAACTCCTGCTTGCTTCCCAGGTGACAATGCACCCAACCCCAGTGCCTGTCCTTGTGGGTGGTGGGCCCACAAGTCCCATGGAAATCTTGAGGACTGTACCCAGCAAACTTGTTTGTTTGTAACTTACCTTCACATCTGTTGGTTAGAAGAAGGAGGACAGCGGTGTGATGAAAAACCAAAGTGCTGACAGTACCAAGGCAGAATTTATGGAGATGTCCATGCCACCTGTGAAACATCCTGAAAAGTGAAATAACTAATTATAAAATGGAAAATATATTTGGTAAATTATCTTGAAAGTACATTTCAACCATTATTTATGACCTAAAGGCAGTTTTTCTAATAGATTGTCACTATATTGCAAGTTCAAGAGTAATAATTCAGACAATGGAATATGTGCAAGATGTTCAACCACAGCCTGCAACCTGTACAAACAGGAACGTTTGCAGACATAGCATAAAACTTAGATGTAAATGTGCTTGATTTTCTTGAGTGATAAAAAGTGATAAAAGTTTGAGAGGTAGTTTTGACGTTTCAGGACTTTGGAATGGTTTGTTATAGTGTGACAAGTTGTGAAAAGTGCCGGAAATGTTTTTCTATAAAGTACTTACAGATTGACTCCTAGAAATGTCTAAATCATTAGATAGATTCTGTTGAAGTTTTAAATGAGAACGTTATAGTTACATTTAAGTGTAAGTAAAAAGCTACGTAACATAGAAAAGCACTTTGGCTGAAAAACAAAGTGGATTTGCTCTAATTCTGTTGGTCATTATGGATTCCAATGAAAGGTTAAGGAAAATATCATTATCAATAACTTGTGTATTTTTGTTTAAAAGGCTACATACCTGTGGTACGTCTCAAGGAACCAACTCAGCTGCACAGTCAAAGTCCTGAAATATAATGTGGACTTTGGCCTTGACCAAGTGTACAGAAATGTGTGTGTGTGTGTGTGTGTGTGTGTGTGTGTGTGTCCACCCACTTTTGTTTGCAGTCTTAGCAGCAGATGTGGAATTGTTCGTGTCTCTTTCACTTTATTCCCAAACACAAAACACAGTGTCACAGTTTGTACAGTTACCATACATATCACAGTGTTTACCACTGACTTGTGAGAGCTCTTATAAGGTTCATATTTGATGATTCTGTATATTGATGGTCATGTGACAGACTCAGGGTCAGGGTGTTTCATTAACTTTCTTATTGTGACTGACAGGTGAAACTGAACTTTGACAGTATCACTTGATGCAAGCTAACTGGCTATAAGACAATCTAAATACAGAAGCCCATAAATCAAGATTGTATGGGTTCTACAAGGAAGTTACATCAAACAGAAGCCTGAGAGTGTAAATAACAGTGGTGTGAGGCTGATTTACAGCAGAGAGAAAGAGGAAGGTACAGAGTCACAGACGACGGAGTGAAGCAGTCCAGTGGTTGTTTCTGACTCTGGATCAGTGTCATCTCACAGCGAAAAGGTCCTGGGTTTGTTTCCTCTAGTTCATCAGGGTCTTCCAGTGCCTCTGGCCCCAGATCACTAAATCAACCTTTGACCTTCCAGCATTATGAATTCAGCTACTTACAGTAGTTTTACATTACTTACTGTTGTATTGCATTTAGCTTTTGACTTGGCAGTTGACGCTGTGGAAACCTGTGATTCTCTGATGCTACTTAAAGGCTCAACCAATGAGATGTTTCTCAGAGCAGCTCAGTGTCACGGACAAACTCAAACCACTTCAGTCACCAGAGAAAAGCTGCACAGGAAGAGAAAGTCTCACCTACATTATATTTATCTGTCGTTCAGTCTGAAGCTCAGTCAGTCAGCAGCAGGACGACATGGAGGTCACAGCTCTCTGCTTCAGACTGAGTGAGTATTCAACCTGTTTGTCTCTAAACTAACAAATCAAATCTGCAATAAAAACACCTGCTTTATTTCTGATACACAGCTTCTCTCCTTTATCCTCAGTAATAAATACACTGATGCTTCTGGCTGTAGAGGATCAGCACGGTCACTGTGCTGAGAGGAATGGTGAGTAACAGGTTATAGGACAGAGTAGAGTAGAATATAAAGTAGACTACATGTTTCTAACTAGTGTGAGACTAGTCAGAGGATCTGGTGAGTTCTTCCAGAGCTGAACTTAACCTCTGTGTGAACTTTATATAATCACTTCCTGTTCCTGTTTAATTTTCAGATGCAGCTTCTCTTCGTATCGTTCCAAACACACTGCAGCTCTTTGAATATGAGTCTCTCTTCTTTGACTGTGAGGGATTTGATCGTTTCACTGAGTGGAGAGTGATGAAGAGGATCATGGGAACTGTAACAACATGTGGTCTTGTCTGGGAGACGTCAAATGGACCCTGCAGGATTAATCATGCCTTTTCAACAGACAGTGGAGAATACTGGTGTGAAGCTGGAGGAATCAGAAGAAGCAGCTCTGTCAACATCAGTGTCAGCAGTAAGTTAAAGCATAAACCAGTTCTTATTCTCAAAAAATAAACAAACCTATATAAAGAAGACTCCAGTAGGACAGTAATGTTGCTGTGTTTCTGCTGGCTGTGTACATATGCAACTGTTTACACATTAGCTTAAAGAAAACTTTGTGTCAACTTGTTTTTATGTCACAACCTGTCAATTGTTTCATATCAAGATTATTTAGATTATTATTTGATTATTTTATTTTGCTGCCAGACTCCATTGTGCTCCTCTGTTCTGCTCAATGAAACTCATGCTGTAACAGTTGGAACTCAATGCACTATGGTTATAATTGTGTTGCTATATTTATACTTAGTTAGTTACTAAGTTAGAATCTTATTTCCTTCTTCAGCTCCACATGAGAGAAAAATCATGTTTAAAAAGACGTATTGCATAAAATAATTGTAAACCCTTGTTGTTCAGCTGGTTCTGTGATCCTGGAGAGTCCTGCTGTACCTGTGGTGGAGGGAGACTCTGTGACTCTGCGCTGCAGGAACAAGATGACCTCCTCTGTCTTTATAACCGACTTCTTTAAAGATGGCATCCAAATTGAGACAGACTTTAAAGAAAACATGACCATCCTGAACGTTTCCAGGTCTGATGAAGGACTGTACAGGTGCAGCATCTCTGGATCTGGAGAATCAGCAGAGAGCAGACTGACTGTCAGAGGTGAGACACAACAAATACTCTGAGTGAGACACCACCACTGTCCTAAGTCAAAAATACTTTTTCTACTAAATTCTATCATAAAGCTCAGATCTTTGAAGACCCTCCATCGCTGCATGAAGAGATTCGTCATCACTCTCCTGTTCTCATCCTGGTGGTCACTGGGACTGCAGTGGCTCTGCTGTCGCTGGTGTTGGGACTATTTCTTTGTAAGAAAAACCTGGAGAATACTAAATAATAAGTATATTTACTATGTTTGCTCTCCAGTTTTCCTTCTGAAGTTTTCTTCTCTGTTCTCCAGTGTTGGTCTGTGTTTCCTCAAAGAAGTCGACAGCAAGATCACAGTCAGGTGAAAGTCAAACAGGTGAGGAACACAAACCATGTGAATAAAGACAATTAGATGTCATTCCATCTGTTCATTTTTGTCTGGACAGAGCAGTGCAGTTCGTCCACAGGGAGCCATGTATTCTCTCATCACAGGAAACATCAGTGACAGAGGTATTTTACTTCTCATACAAATAGAAAACCCTGCTCACCGCCCTGCAGCTCTCTGCGTCCAACAGCAGCTCAGACGTTTCTTTGGTGTAACAAATAGAAAAAGATGAAAGTCTGACTGAGAGAAGTGAAACTTGTATATTTCTATATATATATATATATATATGCATTAGCATGTGTTTGTTTCAGGAGCAGGAGACATAGCTTTTAGCTCCGAGCACAAACCACATGAGACGACCACAGACAGAACAAGGTTCACCTCATGACCTTTTCATGAGACACTTAAACCAGGCTCAGAGCTGCATGATCAGATCCTCAGGGTGTTCTGAGCACTGCTGTGTTTTCACAGAATAATAAGCAAATTTATTTTATTACAAATCATAGAGATGATTTAACAGCTGTGTTTGACTGACATCTGGTCTCACATCTAACAAGAACCACAGAACCACAGTGCGTCTTATTTGTGGAGGTGGTTTGTCCTCAGAGATCAGTTTTCACCCAGTGTCAGCACTGTTAGTCCATGAGTAACTCCATCACATCCATGTTGAAGCTGATGCAGCACCCACTGACGTATAAAATGTTTCACTTGTTTCCAAAGCAGAAACAGGAGTTTCCAGCTTCACAGTGACGCCGGTCACTGACGCTCTCTCAGCAGGAAGAGAGACAACAGACGCAGAACCCTTTTATTACACAATCGATTAGGTAAGAGTCAAAATACATGTACTGTGCATGTCTGAATTATTGCAATAAAGATCACAAATTATGTTCCTTTAGACATGGATTTACTTGCACTTTACATGCACTAGACAACACACTGATGTCAACTGATACAGTTTATTAACAACAACAGTCAGTTCTTGTACTTTAAATCAGACAAGTTGAAAAGTCCACATTAATCCCACAGTAAAAAAATGTGTTTGTTTATGAATGAATTTTGTTTGTGTTTTCCAGAGAGCAGACAGACGTGACTGAAGCACAGACTGTGGTTAATGTTTGTTGTGTAGCTGCTGTAAAGTCATATTCACACTAATATCATACATTGATATGGAAAATTCTTATTTGTATGTTCACACATCGAGTCCTGTTTGTTTCCTTCAGTGTTCAGGTGTTACACTGTTGATATCATTAGTTTAAGTGTTGTTTGAATTCAGATGAAAGAATAAAACGTGTTTGTGAAATAGAATCAGTTTATGATGTGTGGGTTCATGACTAATGAATGAGTGTATAACTGTGTGACTCTCATCATCACCATCCTCAGCCTTCAGCAGTGTGTATTTGTGAGAGTGTGTGGTTAATGAGAGTGTGACAGTGGTGTGTGTTCACGTGTGAAGATGCTGTAGATCAGAACAGAGCTGCTGCAGGTTTTAAATACTCTCTGTGGTCACCTGCTGCTGAAAGCTTCACATGACCTTCACATTCTGTCACGTTAACATCTCTCATTAATGTCACACTTCAGAGGATGTTTAACAGTTATCAGTCAGTGTCTCAGTAAAAACATGCTAATGGCAAAAAAACCCCAAAAGTTTGAAAGTACAATAATATGTATTTTCACCAGAAAGACAAATGATGTTCATCAAAACATTACAAAGCATAAAAAAACACGTTTATTAATTATAAAAAGACACAATAAGTATTTCAGTATTTCTCAACAATAAAACATCAGGAACTGTGAGTACAAAAAGTGTTGTTTGGATATTTTCATTATGATTTATTTTCCTGTGGATTTGGGAGTGTTGGAGGAAACTGCTGATCTGTTGATGAGGCTCAGTATTTTTTACTTTTTCAGCTTTGAGCTGATCTGACCACCAGAGGGCGGTGTTTACTCTAATCTGACAGAAACAGGACAATAAAATAAATCAGGACATAGAATAACATCAGGGTCAAAATCTATTTAAAAATGAATTCACAACAAATGTTACAGCACAATATGTTCTAGGTGGTTACAAACTGAGATCAGACAAAGGTCACTGTGATCACAGAGACTGCTTAACTCATAAAACTGTGGATCTAAACTGAATAAACCAGATTCTGATTTTAACTGGAGATCTGTTGGACTGGAGGATCATTAGGTGATGTATCATTTCTTTCCTCTTCTCTCTCTGACTGCTCTGACTGTTTTAACTGCTCTGACTGTTTTAACAGCTCTGACTGTTTTAACTGCTCTGACTCTGACTGAAGTTTCCTCTGAACCTCATCTCTCTGTTTCTCTATCTCTTTCAGGTGTTTAGTCATTTTCTCCTTGTCCATATCCAGTTTTCCCTTCCTCTCTGTCATTTTAATGATCATCTCCTCTGTTCTCTCCAGTAGTTTCTCTGTGTTCTTGAACAGTTGCTCATATTCTGTCTTTGTCCTCTCCAGACCCTCTTTGTACTTTTCACGTTTCTGCTTTTTTCTCTCTTTGTCTGTTTTTGGTGTTTCCTTCAGCTTCTTCTTGATATTCTCTATCTGTATCTTCACCTCCTGCTGTAGAGAGATGAGTTTCTCTCTCTGGTGCTTCAGATCCTTCTTCTGCTCTGTCAGTGTTGAAATCACCTGTTCTAAATGTTTCAGGTCTTCCTCTCTCCCCTCTAACGCCTCATCAAGTTTTGCCTTTGTCGTGTCCAGATACTTCATTTTCTCTCTTTCTGTCATGAGCTGATCTCTGGCTCCATGTTCCCCCATCAGAAGCTGAAGTTCTGTGTCGTTGCCCAGTGTTGTCATCCTGGACTTTCTTTCTCCTAATTCAGTTTCATCCTGATGCTCTTTGGTTTCTGTGTGAATACAGGAGTATCAGAGTGTGTTTAAATGAAGCTCAAATCTGTTGTTTCAAGATTTTCAGTCCATCAGAGTAACCAGGTTACTGACTTGACATTTAGGAAAAACTACAATGTATTTGTGACTTACTGCTGATTTTCCAAGCAACAAAGAAAACTGTAAGAACACATGAGAAGCAAACAACCAGGTTGACAGCAATACGAACTGGAGAACTCGATGAAACCATGAAGAAATCATCTGAAATAATAAAACAACAAAATACCAGTTACATGAAACATGAAACTGACAGAGTGACCACATCATTATATTATCAACCATTTTTATACCTTTTATATGTATGTGTGTCTCTGTGGTCTGGTTGGTTTTGTTCTGTTGGACTCTACAGGTGAAGCTGTTGCTGTGTCTCTTCTCCACAGTCACTCTGCTGCTGACAGTATAGAGGTCATCAGGACCTCTGACTGTCTCTGTAGGTCCAGCAGAGAGGAGGTTTCCCTCACCGTCCAGCCACAACACCTCAGGCTCTGGATACCAGCCTTTAGATTTACAGTCTAACACCACTGCATTGCTGAGTGTGGAAATCTCCACATCAGGTGAGGACACAGCACCTGACAGAGCAGAAATGTTAAACACTGTTGCAACTGCAATTACAGAACATTTGATTCAGGTGGTCAGAGCAAGTCAAGATCAGCTGATGGAACAATGCCCACCAGCCTCAGTGTCTCTCATTACTGTAAAGTGCATTTAAACCTCTCCTGGATGATTATAGTGTTTTCTCCAAACAATGGACGAATGTCTTACCTACAACAACCTCAAATGCAGACTCTGCTCCAAACTTGGGAACAAGGCATTTATATGTTCCTGCATCAGAGATTTTCACATTGGAGAGTTTCAGAGAAATGTCTCCAGTCTTCAATTTGTTGGACGACAGTGATGTTCTCCCCGTGTACAATGAATTCTGATCAAGCAGAAGCTCCACACCGTCTCGCCTCAGATGGACAAATCTTGGGTTCAGATCAGATCTCGCCCACTCCACAGTCAGGCCAGTAACATCAGCAGGAGGCTCCAGGTGACATGGTAAAATAATATCACCACCAATGATTCCCACGATTAGCTGAGGTGGCCCGATCATCTCAGACTGACCTAAAGGGAAAAAATCCATCAAGTTCTGTGTTTTCCTACTTACAGAGTTCTTTATAGAGCTCAATACATCACTAGGACAACAATAGCATATTAGTAGTATATAGTACAGTATGTAACTGACTATGTCACTTTTTTCTGGTGGAAACATGGGCTGTAAAATGAATAAGAAGTCAACTTGCCATTGAATAGTGTGTTTTTACAGTCATCTGTCCTCACACAGCCGTTATGTTACAGAATTATGTTTTAATCATGTATCCAAACTGTGGTCGTGGCCTTTTACCTTTACATTTAAATGCTTTTACCATTTTGTTAGTGTATCTGTTGTGTGTGCAGTTTACCTCCACAAAGGTGTGTTAGGAGAAGAAGAACAGCATGATGCAAAACCAAGACACTGAAGTCCCTGAGCTGAGCGCTTAAGAGGAATCTGTCCCACTTCTGAGTCATCCTGAAGCTCTGAAACTCTAAAGCATGAGACACAAATTAAATCTAAAACATCTCTTTAACCACTTTACAGTGAAGCCCACTGATGTGATTTCATTTTGTATTACAAAATTGAATATGGTTCAAACAGGAGGAAAGGAGCACATAGATTTTCAAGAGATTGAATATCAGCAAAAACAAGGTAAAAACTTCACAGGCTTCTATTTATGTTCAGTTTCTTTCTTTTTATGTGCATTGTAGCCCAGTTTAACTGTATTCATTGTACAGTCATTCGTTAATTAGTGTTTCTGTAATCACTTTTTTAATATGCTGGTTTTCTCTGCTGAAATATGCCAATAGCACCTGACTGGCACTACAGAAGCAACAGATATGTCTGAAAAAGACTGGCAGAGAAGACTGTAGTTGACTATAAATAATTACAATAATGGCACGTTTAAAAGAATGTCAAAGGGTTTTATGTAAAAATCCTACGTACCTGTGTGTGTGTGTGTTTGTGTGTCGTCTCACCCCTAAGGAAAGTAAGGTGGAGGATCAAAGTCCAGAATAATACAGTCCACAATAAAACTGCCCTCTGTTAATAGATAACATGTTGGTTTAATTATTCCTTTACATCAAGCTCCACTGAATGTGTGTGGACTAGAAGAACAGTGTTTGTAGAGCTGTTGTACTGACACAGATTTTTTTTTTTAGCTGATGTAAATATGAAACCGAATGTCTAAAATAATACAAGGTCATATCTCTGTACAAAAAACATAAAGTCAAGTCATACTCAGTCTCAGTGTTTGCAGACTGTCTTATCAAGTCATTCCAAGCAACTTCCAATCACATCACAGTGACTGATATCAGAGGTCAGTGGTCCAGTATACTGAGAACGAATGAGGGTGTGTCCTTGCCCTGTACTTTCGCTTTCTTTCAGTGTTTTTATTTATGACCTGTTTTACTGAGTTGTAACTGAACTTTGGACCTGCTGTAAAGTAGGTGTCTGGCAGTTGTATTTAATACCATAGTAACACATAAAACAGCAGGCAGGTGGAACAAGGACAAAATAAACTGGTGAATAACAGTCGTTGTCTTTGTCTCAGTGGCTAATTGGTTAAAATAAATACGTGTATATTGGGTGTAATGAGGCTGGTTTACTGCAGGGGGCAGAATGGGACTGAGTGAGTGAGTGAGTGAACGTTTGACCTGGTTTTAAGGTTAGAATTAGGTTAAGGTTAGGGCTGGGGGTCAAGAAATGCATAGTGTCAACAAAGGTCCTCACATTTGTACAAAGATGAGTATGTGTGTGTGTGTCTGTATGTATATATTTTTTTATTTTTTTGGAAAACATCCTAAAATTGTCAACAGGCACAATAACATCATATCAGATAGATTAACACAATATAGAGAGTATCTACCAATGACAGTTACAATGAGTTACTATTAGTATTATCTATTTGTATGTTGTTTTTTTCTGTTTCACCTTTTTCACTTCTCTGGTCATCAGTTACCTCCAGCACGCTTGTTTGCCAGCTCTGAACTAAAGTCCTCTGGCGCCACCTGGTGACACTGCACATGTATATATTTCTATTGTTTTCTATTACATATCTAAATTCAGAGCAGCTCTACTGTATCTGTCAGAAACCTCAGACCTGCTGCAGCCTCGGTCACACAGGAAAAGGAGGTTCTTACCTCTTATATCTGTCATTCAGTCTGATACTCAGTCAGTCAGCAGTGAAACAACATGGAGGTCACAGCTCTCTGCCTCAGACTGAGTGAGTACTGGTGTATTAAACTGAGTATGGAGCTGAATAATTTCCTTCAAGTGCTAATTGAAGTTAACCACTCAAAATGCATTGATGTACTTGATGCACAGTTATTTGATAGTTCTCTCTGGGAGTTGGCAGATAAGTTAATATCATATGGAGTAAACTGCTGACTGACAAACATGAGTAGCCAGTGTTACAGACATTTTGATAAATCTGATATCCAGCTTTCTTTCTTTGTCTCTCCAGTGAACGTGTTGCTGCTGCTCGTTGTACAACTTCACCTCAGTTATTCTCAGAAAGCTGGTAAGTAGCCGCAGAAAGAAAGAAAGACTGGTGTATTTAGAAATGACTACTCTTTTTCAAAAATTAAGGCAGGCTAATGTAACTATTTGATATAAGAGTGATACGTTTGTGGCCTAACGTAGATGGAGATGCACTTAAACTCAAGTTTCTGGGATTTTTGATTTGGGCAATTGAAAATTGCAAGTCAGCTCTGTCTGAGAATATGGATAACAGTGGCCTTCATGCAGTCATCCACTGAATGTGGATTTGAAATCTCTCCCTTCTTCAGGATGAGCAAGAGGCTCAGCAGTTGCCATTTTGACAGTGATGATGACGTTATCACTGCTGTCCACCATTTTCTCAGACAGAGCTGACTTGCAATTTTCAATAACCTGAAACAGAAGTAACACAAATGTCTTTAACTTTTTTAACTCTCTGCATCATCACTTAAAATGTTTAATTGTTGAATGTAACCAGAGCTGTTCTATGTCCCCTTAATACATCGCAATGTTCTCACTCTCTGTTCTCAGACGCAGCCTTTCCTCAGGTTGTTCCAAACAGACAACAGCACTTTGAATATGAGCCCATTACTGTCAGCTGTGAGGGACTGGAGGGACTGACTGGGTGGAGAGTGATGAGGAAGACCAAGGGAGTCAGTACAATTTGTTCCTCTACCTGGGAGACATCAACAGGACCCTGTCAAATTAAAACTGCATACAAAGCAGACAGTGGGGAATACTGGTGTGAAATGGGGGGTGTGAAGAGAAGCAACTCTGTCAGCATCACTGTTACTGGTTTGCAAATAGTAAAACACTACTTGTCACACATTTGTTTGTTATAATACAATATGTTTTCAATGCAAAACAAACTCTTACTACAAATTATATTTCAAACCCTTGTTGTTCAGATGGTCCTGTGATCCTGGAGAGTCCTGTTCTCCCTGTGATGGAGGGAGATAATGTGACTCTGCGCTGTAGAAAGAAGCAGACGTCCTTCACCCTCACAGCTGGATTCTATAAAGATGGTTTGTTCCTGGGGAGCAGCTCTACAGGAGAACTGATCATCCACAGTGTGTCCAGGTCTGATGAAGGACTGTACAGGTGCAGCATCTCTGGATCTGGAGAGTCAGCAGAGAGCTGGCTGACTGTCAGAGGTGAGACACACTGATGTTTTAGGTCTGATGATATCTTAAGATTTACATTTCAGAGGAACATTGTATGTTTACTGAGACAGGGACACGGTCATTGAATAAAGCTTCATTGCATTATATTACATCTAAAAACAAGCATTTTACAGCACCAGGATCATGTCTCATGCAGCACATTATTTTTCTGGCAGCTTATAAAGATCCTCAGCCTTCCCCTGATCATCCCCTTCATCATCCCTCTCATGAACCTCCTCATCACCCACCTCAAAATCCCCCCCAGTTCTATCTGCTGCTCGGACTTGGTGTCAGTGTTTTGTTGGTGGCTCTGCTGCTGTCGGTCGGACTGCTTCAATGTAGGAAACATCAAAAGACCATCAGAGGTACAGAGAATGAGCCATTTAAACCACTGACACAACTGTGTATTATAGCATGTGACAACTGACGACAGCACCACTCTGTTCCGGTGGCTCCTGATGGCCTTCACCCGTAAACTTGTTTTGATTTGCTGATCTTTTCCAACAGGTGTCTCAGCCTCTCCTTCCTCTGCCCAGTCCTCCTCTCCTCCACAAACAGGTGAGGAACATAAACCTCCTTTCAATGTAAATATATTGCAGTGCTCTCAGAAAGCATTCAGATCACTTCACTTTGACATTGATCTGTACCCATGTGCAAGTTTATGTGCATGTAATTATTACGGATCTTAGAGGAGTAGTACTAAGTAAAAAGAGCATCGTAACCAATCACACGTTCAAGGCATAAAAAATCAATTATAATTGTCAATATAATCATTTTGTCATAATCAATATAATCTTTTTTTTTCAGCTGGGATCCATGAAACAAAGACATTTTTTTCTTAAATGGACATCATTTTAAAACTAGGTTTCAAGTTTCAAGCTGTTAAATCAGTCCATGGTCTTGAGAACAAGTGTAAATTTATATAGAGGAGTAGAAAGAGATTGTGAGCATGTGAGTTTATCCTGTGCTATTTCTGTAAATACTTAACTAATTTAACTGATCTGTAATGTGCAGGGGCCAGTGTAACTGAACCAAGCCAGGAAACATACGCTGTCATCACAAAACCCAGGAAAGAGAAAGGTAGTTTACACTTGACACTGGGAAAGCAACATGTAACACCTTTCACTCAGTTGAAGCTTGCAGCAGCAGTTGGGATCTGAGTGGAATATATTCATTATGAGTTCATTATGTTTCAGTGTCTGTAGATTCCAGAGTAGCTGAACCAAGTGAGGCAACATATGCTGTCGTCAAGATAGCAAGACCCAAGGAGAAAAAAGGTAATTCACACTTTGACACTGAGACAGAGACAGAGAATGCATGCAAACATAAAAAAAACAAGTAAATGAAAAATATATCACTCAGCATTAAAGCTGACCTCCCTTCAGCTGAGGTTTGCAGCAGTGCTTATGAAGTAATGTAGTCTTGGTGTCACAACCAGAAAATGAAACACTGAATTACTCAGCTGATATTTATAAAGAGCTAGGTCAGACTGTGTCTGTTTGAGAAGCTGCAGGCGCTGGTGATAATTTGAGCTGCACAGTACTCTAGACCGCCTTACAGCCTCATTAGTTGTGGGGTAAGTGAGGGGGTGGACAGTATGTTATAAATAACAATGGGGCAGGTCACAAGACTCATGTAATTGTGGTAAATTCTGACGCTTACTTTCTCATGCATACATTTTGTTCTCGATGCACCTGCATCTCCATAAATAAAACAGGAGACTACAGCTCTTTAATTATGAAAAAAATAAGAACAGAGTCGATTCACTTTTTTAAAGAATTTATAGTATTCCCTTACTTAACTGTACAGTCAGTCATTGGAATACAAATGTTTAATCAAATATAAATGTGGGTATCATCTGCATAATAATGACTTAAAAACATAATCAAAGCTTAAGGCTGTTTAATATAAGAATAAATGGGTAAATAATTGAGCCCTGTGGTACCCCACTGATGTAACCAGCCAGTATTGGAGTGGTTGTTCATTCATGTATTTAATGTATGTATGTGTCTCGGATTCTCCATAATTGTTCTCTGTAATTGTCTTTGTCAGATGAGGAGAAATCGTTGGTTGTTTACCACACCTTAAGCCTGGCTGACACTTAACTATTACATCCAGCATGAAGAGGTAATACCACTGAGCTGTTCTTTCTTGTTTTGCAAGCAACACTTGACCTTTTCATGTCCATAGCAATGTCATTAAGAACACTGTTGTCATGGTGGAGTTTACCTTTTAGAATTAATGGATATTTTATGGACTGGTTCTGGAATTTTTAGATGCACAAAATATCAATTGGGGAACTTTTATGTCAATAAATAAATACATTCATTATTTCCTTTTCAGACTTGTATTATTATCAGTATGGAGAATCATTTGAAGCAACATTTAGATTTTCACTGGGGGAAAATAAACAAATCCTTCCCCATTCATTTTGTTACAGTGCAATCAAGAAACTTTGTGTTGTGTGTTGCACAGGTTACTGAGAGCAGAGACACCTGACTGAAGGACGGATGAGGAACTATTTAAAGTTATACAACCACACATGCAGCTGTTACCATGATGCAGGAGCCTTTAATTAACATGGACCGTCAAACTTCAATCAAACTATTGTGATTTGTAACATTGGATGTATTAAGAGCTTCATAAAGAAGGCACATAACAAACAATGTGCAGCTTGTTATGAAGGGGAAATGATCTAAACAGACATGATTTGTCATCATCATCCTTCAAATGAGAGCGAGACCTTCAGTTCACCTCACAGCATCAGTGTCTGTTAAAGTAGAGCAGTGAAACCACTCGGTTCTGTCTGTTCACACACGCTGTTTAAAATAAAAGAGCTGCTGCTGCTTTTAAATACTCTCACTGTGGTCTCTGTGGCCTCATGTGACAAAGGTTTATGTGATATTGACCATCAACCTAATGTCAGACTATGAGTAAGAAATGAACCATATTGTCAACACTTGTTGACATGTGTTGTTTAAAAAAGAAGAGGAAATACATGTTTCCCATGTGAATGTGTGAAGGAGGGGAAGAAATATGACAATTTAAAACTGATTTTAAAAATCCACTTAATATTAGGAAATGCTGCATTTCTGCATTGTATAAAAATATATAAAATAAAATACAATATAGTATACAAAATAAACAAATAAATGAATAAATAAATAAGACTGCTGCTTGTTTTGACAAAAAAAAAAGTTTTTTAAATATTTAGATCAGACTTGAAAATGGATCACCAGATTTCTTTTTTTCTCTGTAGATTTTCATTTAATTCATAACACAGAGAGACAAGAAAATAAAATTCACCATAACAACTGCCTGATATCAAAGATCAGTTTTTGGCCAATACATTGAGAATATACATGTGTGGGTGTGTCTTTGTACCACATAATATTCTGACAGACAATAAAATGTCCTGATGGTGGTTGGAGGTGCCTGTCTACCTAGTTAGTTGTCACAAAAGTGATTCAAAATGAACAGTGCTTCAAATGTACATTTTTATTGTTATTTGTTTTCTGTCTTTAGCCCTCCTGTCTGCATGCTCTAAAATAAGGTTCTCTGGCGCCACCTGGTGACATTGTACTTTGTATAATCTAAATTCAGAGCAGCTCTACTGTATCTGTCAGAAACCTCAGACCTGCTGCCTCGGTCACCAGAAGAGACACAGGAAGAGGAGGTTCGTACCTTTATATCTGTCATTCAGTCTGATGCTCAGTCAGTCAGCAGCAAGACAACATGGAGGTCACAGCTCTCTGCCTCAGACTGAGTGAGTACTGAGTCTGTCTGTATCTAAAATATATTCAGTCAGTCACTGTGAAATATGAGTGAGATTTATTAGCATATTGGGTTCAAGTGTAAATTAATTATCCAGAACACACTGATATACTTTGTGTGTATTCTCTCTGGAGGAGAAAATACTACACGTTTACCTGCTGATACATCTGATCTACAGCCGTTTCTCTGTCTTTGCAGTGATGAGTGTGCTGCTGCTGTTGGTTACACAAGTCGAGTTCATTTGTTCTGGCAAATCAGGTAAGTAGCATTTAGAGAATCTGACTCTTTGTGTTGTGATGTTGCTGCACCTTTAGGCAAACTTTTCTTAACATGTATCTAATTTTCTGACTCTGTTCTCAGACGCAGCCTTTCCTCAGGTTGTTCCAAACAGACAACAGCACTTTGAATATGAGCCCATTACTGTCAGCTGTGAGGGACTGGAGGGACTGACTGGGTGGAGAGTGATGAGGAAGATCAGGGGAGTCAGTGCTATATGTTCCTCTACCTGGGAGACATCAACAGAACCCTGTCAAATTAAAACTGCATACCCAACAGACAGTGGAGAATACTGGTGTGAAATGGGGGGTGTGAAGAGAAGCAACTCTGTCAACATCACTGTCACTGGTATGTAAATAGTAAAACACTAACTCTGCAGCATATTTTCAGCATAAAACAATTCTTACAACAAATTATGTTTCAAACCCTTGTTGTTCAGCTGGTTCTGTGATCCTGGAGAGTCCTGTTCTCCCTGTGATGGAGGGAGATAATGTGACTCTACGCTGTAGAAAGAAGCAGACGTCCTCCATCCTCACAGCTGGACTTCTATAAAGACGGTATCCATATGAAGACGGGTTATGAAGGACAGCTGACCATCAACAGTGTCTCCAGGTCTGATGAAGGACTGTACAGGTGTAACATCTCTGGATCTGGAGAGTCAGCAGAGAGCTGGCTGACTGTCAGAGGTGAGACACACTGATGTTTCAAAAATAAAACAAAGATGATTTTTTTTTTTTTGTATGTATCTGATTTTAGGTTGCTCCATGTTCTAGAGTTACACTTGACAATATTTTTTTTTTTTTTTTTTTTTTAATGAAAGTTTTAACTCTTAAACCCTGAAGGCATAAAAGGAGAATTTTGCTTGACACATTTTCAAAAATGGCCTTGATGGTACTACTCCTGCCCTAATAGCTTTGTTCCTCTTACAGCTTATGATTTATAACAGGAATGAAAGATTTAATGTAAATATATTCTCAGCATAAAGCAATTGTTAACACAAAATATTTTGTAAAAATATGTATTGTTCAGCTGGTTCTGTGATCCTGGAGAGTCCTGTTCTTCCTGTGATGGAGGGAGATAATGTGACTCTGCGCTGTAGAAAGAAGCAGACGTCCTCCAACCTCCCAGCTGACTTCTATAAAGACGGCATCTATATGAAGACGGGTTATGAAGGACAGCTGACCATCCACAATGTCTCCAGGTCTGATGAAGGACTGTACAGGTGCAGCATCTCTGGATCTGGAGACTCAGCAAAGAGCAGACTGACTGTCAGAGGTGAGACTGATGTTTTAGGTCTGATGATCCTAAAATCTACATTTTCAGAGAAACATTGTATGTTTGCCAACACATGGACACAGTCATTGAAGAGAATGCTTCATTATAAGTATTACATCTAAAAACAAGTTTATAACTCGTAAAAAAAGTCTATGATGAGTATAGAATCAGCCACAGCAGCTGATTGGTGTATGGTTTAGGTATTTAAATGTGTTTTACAGCATTAGGATCATGTCTCATTCAACACCTTCCGTTTTCTTTCTAGCAGCTGATGAAGACCCTCAGCCTTCCCCTCAGCCTTCCCCTCATCATCCCTCTGAGGCTCCTCCTCAGCTCTATCTGCTGCGCTGCACTGGTGTCAGTGTTATGTTGGTGGTTTTGTTGATATTGGTGGGACTGCTTCAGTGTGACAATAAGGTATTCATCAGACTTAGAGAGAATAAATTGTGACAGTTAAAACAAAACACAACTTAGTTCTACCTGTGTTACAAAACATGTAGCATACAGTCGATGCCAGCGAGCGCTGAAGCTGTATTTTTAAGCTAGTAATTCAGCTGAGGTTTGCAGCAGTGCCTATGAAGCAGTGTAGTCTTGGTGTCACAACCATAAGATGGTGAGAACCACTGTATTACTCAGCTGATATTTATAAAGAGCCAGGTTAGACTGTGTCTGTTTGAGAAGCTGCAGGCGCTGGTGATAATTTAAGCTTCTTGTTTAGCATCTCAGACAAAAACCACATGAGATACCCACAGATGGAAACAGGTAGATGAGCCCCACAGTTCAGCGTGCAGCAGCTCATGGGTTAACAACCACCAACAAAATACGACTTGTTAATTAGATGTATTCTTATCAGGACACAAGTACTCTAAACCACCTTATAGCTTCATGATGAATTTGATCTCGATGCACCTGTATTACAGTAAATAACACTGGAGGAGACTAAATGTCTCTGGTCAAACTGTAAACTGATGGAGTAGAAAATCAAACTTTTGTCTCTAATATGAATCTCCTGTAGTTTTTTTTTTTTTATAGCAAATGACGATTTCATGACACTGTTTCATTTAAGAAACAATTTCAGAAAAAAAGCAAAAAAATACTGTTCATCACTAGAACTCAACCAAGCTAATTTAATGTGTTATAGTTTTTACTGTAGAATGAAGTTTTTATCATCATTTCTAACCCATGTGTTGAGGAGTTGTCTGGGAGCAGTGAAACCACTCTGTTCTGTCTGTTCACATACGCTGTTTAAAATAAAAGAGCTGCTGCTGCTTTTAAATACTCTCACTGTGGTCTCATGTGTGACAAAAGCTACGTGATATTGACCATCGACTTAATGTCAGACCTCCCATGTGAAGGAGGGGAAGCAGTATGACAATTAAAAACTGATAATAAAAAAAAAAATCCACTTAATATTAGGGAATGCTGTATTTCTTCACTGTATGAAAATAAAATACAATCAAAACAATTTTTGGTGCAGAAGAAGAAAATAATGTGAACTTTCTGACTGTTTTATGTATTACTGTTTATAATGTGTTTGTGTTTTGTGCAGTTTGTTACAGCTGAGTTTTCTGTATTTCAAAGGGTCATTCAGGTTATTGGAAATGAGTTTGAGCTCTGAATGTGATTGTTTATGACAATGGTTCAGGCTGTACACTTGTCACTTGTGTAAAGATTATTCAATAAAAAAAATATGTTACACAATAAGACACTGGTGTAATTATATAATGTTTGTGTTGTAAATAGTAATAATTTAATACAGATGTCTTTAGGCCTATTCAGACTGGGGTAGTGGAGCATTTCAGCCTCTTGTGGCCAAAATGTGTATTACAAAAAACATGAAATGAAATGAAATATGATGGTGGTTGGAGGTGCTTGTCGACCTAGTAAGTCACTACAAAAGTGATTCAAAATGAACAGTGCTTAAAATGTACATTTTAATATTTATTTGCTTTCTGTTCACCAGAGTTACGTCTTTAGCACTGCTGTCTGCGAGCTCCAAAATGAGGTTCTCTGGCGCCACCTGGTGACATTGTACTGTGTTGTATTATCTAAATTCAGAGTCGTTCTACTTTTCCATCCAAAGCCTCAGGCCTGCTGCTGCCTCAATCACCAGAAGAGACACAGGAAGAGGAAGTTCTTACCTGTCATATATCACATTCAGTCTGATGCTCAGTCAGTCAGCAGCACAGCGACATGGAGGGTTCAGCTTCCGGCATCCGACTGTGTGAGTACTGAGTCCGTATCTATAAAGAAACTGAGGAAATGTTTAGGTTCAAATTTTAAATTACTATCAGATATCTGAACTTCTCTATGATAAACTCTGCACAGCTGCCATCTGCTAAACAGTCATCAGATTATTTTTTGCACATTCTTACACACTCCTCTTCCTTTGTCTCTGCAGTGATGAACATGTGGCTGTTGCTACATCACCACGGTTATTCTCAGAAAGCTGGTAAGTGGCAGTTGGAGTATTTTTGTTGTATCGATATGTGGAGTCCCTCCATTTCTAAACCTAAACCTGGTTAAACAGAGCCATTAAACTCTGTAACTGCTGTGATAATGATATATGTTATAGGACCGAAAAGCAGCAAGACCTAAAAACCTGTAGGTCTTGATAACCGATCAGTATAATTATTTTCCCTGGTTGTCTGTATTATTTTAAATTTGTTTAAGTAAATAAATCTAACTCCTTGTTCTTTGTTCTGGTTGCAGTTTTTCCTCGTGTGACTCCAAACAGACAGCAGCACTTTCAATACGACTCGGTCTCTTTTACCTGTGATGGGTTCGGTGGCTCAGCTGAGTGGAGAGTGTTGAGGAAGCTCATGGGAGTCGTTGCAATCTGTGCCTCTTCCTGGGAGACGTTGGCAGGACCCTGCACCGTAAAACCTGCCTTAACCAGAGACAGTGGAGGATACTGGTGTGAAGCTGCAGGAGGAAGGAGAAGCAGCACTGTCAACATCACTGTCACTGGTACATTTGTTGTCTTGAATGTCTTTTGTATCTATATATTCCCAACACAGTCATGTATGCACTGAATTTCCCCTTCATCACACGATAGATAACTTACACTGTCAGTGGTTTTAGTGTTGTGACTGATCAGTGTATTTTCCACTGAAAATGGCAAAATAATAATCCATATTAATAACACAATATATTCATTTAATAAGTGTATTGTTAAACCAGCTGGTCCTGTGATCCTGGAGAGTCCTGTTCATCCTGTGATGGAGGGAGATGATGTGACCCTGAGCTGCAGAAGCAGAGAACCTTCCTCTGACCTCCAGGCTTATTTCTATAAAGACGGCTTTTTCATCAGCAGCAGCTCTACAGGGAACATCACCATCAGCAACATCTCCACGTCTGATAAAGGACTGTACAAGTGCAGGATCTCTAGAGCTGGAGAATCAGCAGAGAGCTGGCTGACTGTCGGAGGTAATTTTGAGAAAGTGAACTCACCGTATGTGTGTGAGTGCTTCCAAACTCTAAGGTAAACCACAATTTGTGCCTGTCTATCTAGTGAATGTGAATTGTCTGACATTGTCCAGGTGCTGTGATCCTGGAGAGTCCTGCCCTCCCTGTGATGGAAGGAGACACTGTCACCCTGCACTGTAGAGACAAGGACACTCCCTCAAACTACATAGCTGAGTTCTACAAAGATGGCTCTCCGATCATGACCGGATATACAGGACGTATGACCATACACAATGTTTCCAGGGCTGATGAAGGACTCTACAAGTGCAGCATGTACCAAGTTGGAGAATCACTGGAAAGCTGGTTGGCTGTCAGAGGTGAGACTCGGCAGTGATCTGGTCTATATACAGTCACAGGCTAATGTGTTTGATGGTGTCTGTAGCACCATGAATGCACGTTATGAATGAATGAATATGAATATAGTGCTGCAGTCAGGATGTGTGTATGGGTCAAACATGAGATTCAACTTAGAGCAGGTGTATTTTTTAACTTTCGATGGCATCAGATATCTGCTCCCTCTGACATACATCAGCAGCTACAAATCGTCTTGTTATCCAAACTCATATCATCTTTTCAGCATTTGAGGAGGACCCACATCCGTCCAGTGACTGTTCTCCTCACGGCTTCATGGTGCTAAGGATTGTTGGTACCATTTTACTGATGGCTCTGGGCTTGGTGGTGGGACTACTTCACTGCAGGAAACCCAGGTAATAATCAAGAAACCACTTGGTTAAATTAGCGACCATCTCGTAGTAGAATGTGTTGGCGGCTGTTTGGTTTGATTCTCCAGTAGATTTCAGAAACATGAACAGAATTTGATACGATGGATGACTGAAGCTGTGTTTTTTTTGTTGGACCATCACCACTGTATTTTGGTGTTTCGTAGATGGCTCAACCTCTCCTCCCTCTGTCCATCCATCCTGTCCTCGACATGGAACACCACTCCTTCACAGTATTAATATTTCATCATCATACTTATGTTTCTTGACAAACCTTTTTCTTCTGAGAACCTATGGAGCAAACAATTAAAAAGTAAGTAAAGAATCCAGTCTGGTATCACTGAATAATGCATGAATAACACCCCAATTTCCTGGAGTCATTTTGTTTGTTATGTTTTGTGTGTCTTTTGCCTTTTGTTAGTCAGATGAAAATGTCCAGGCAAATGACTGACCAGAAACATCACAAATTAATTGTTGTGTGTGTGTGCATTTTAATGTAGTAACTTTTTAATTAACTTGTACAATTGAAGGCTTTTTCTCTAATATTCTAACTGAAATATTTCATTCTGTTAATGCAGAGTCAAAGCTTGTGTGAAACCAGCTGTTGGATTGTTGTATATATTGTACAGTAGTTTTGTGTATATTGTGTACGTATAAGGAAAGAAAACTTGTAGAAATTCCTCACTGTAAATATGAGAAACAGCGAATGCAGTTTGTGCACATTTGTGAAGACAGATAACACTTCATTTATAAGAGTTACAGCGTACAAACTGGAAATAACCTGGGCTGGAAGGCATTTTTAAAAATGGACAGGTGTGGTTATCAGCAGCAGCAGCAGCCCTCTGCATAATCATCAGCCTTCAGCAGTGTTTTTTTTTTTTTTTTTTTACAAGGTGTCAGTTTGTGTGTGACAGTTAAACCACTATGTTCTAACTGTTTATGCTGTTTATTAGAACAGAGCTCCTGCAGCTTTTAAATACATCCACTGTGGTCGGCTACTGATGTAAAACACTCACCAAACTGAGGTTCCACACACTGATGCTGTGTGACATATGATTAATATAATCACCACAGAGCATTAATGTCATAGAAGCTGCTGTCTTGCATCACAGGGTACGGGGATTTAAATGTCTTGCTTCACAGCGTAGTTGTATTTTTTGGTTGTCTCACCACTTACCAGCAACAGTGAGCCATTTATGTTCTGGTCTCATTAAACAGAAACATAACATTATAATACAGTGTAACATAGACACAGCATAAACTTTATTATTCTCTCTGGTAATATTATTATTTATTCCTTTATTGTAAAATGATCTTAACCTCAATAAGTCAAGCTGTCATGAAATGAAATCATGAGCACTTTGATAATCAGAGTGAAAAGACTCATTTAAAAATGATGATTATTAATCTGTCAAGGAAATGATCTCATGTACTGTGGTGAGGCCAGCGAGGCAGCTCACTGCTGCCCCCAAAAGGGCTAAAGTTAACTGGGGTCATGCTCAATATTTTACTGTATTTATTTGATGTGGACATAATTTTATGATCACAAGTTCCTTCTCAGAGTCAGAACAATATTAATTCTTTAAAAGAACCTGAAGGGTTCATCAGCAAACATGAGGAGTCATTTCCATCATGGTCTCTATTTAATTATTGGAAACAGTGGAGAGAACTGGTGTGAGGCTGCAGGAGAAGCAGTCAACGTCTCTGCAACTGGTGTGTTTATTGTCTTGAATATCTTCTGTATCATTATGTCCAGGTAAAAACACCAATTAAAGCAGTTTCATGTTAAAATTCTATATTTCAGTGTATCTAAAAAATCTCTTTTTTTTATCTGACAGCCTCTGGGAATCAAACAGACCATTACTTTGACTAAAATAAGGATTTTTTTTCTCCCAGATTTAACGTGGGAAGTCACATCTGTCTACCTTTAAACCAACTCCAATGTTCAGTAAGTAAAATGGAATTGAAATCCTTGTCATAATTGACAGCGGAGTCCACCGCTGACGGGACAAAACCCTCAATCTGTCAAGGCACCAAACATTTCTAGAGGAGGAAGGTTTTGGTTTTTTCAAACTTTCGTAATCGTACGCGCCTCCCACCGAAGGGCTGACGTCAGACGCCGAAAATCGCACACCTTGGTGAATCTAACAGACGCGATGTGTCGCTTCATGGCGGCGTCGAAGTTTTTAACCCCGGGGATTTAACAGCGAGACTGCCCTTGTCGGAAAAGTTCCCGAAAGTTAAGAGACACCGAGACGACGCGTCCAACAACAGGAGGAGCTGGAAACTCAGTCAGAAGGTCAGTGATGTCTTTAATTAGCCACGAGTTAGCTTGGTGTTAATGACGCTGTTGTCAGGTGTGTCGGCGCGTGTCAGGCGAAAGTTGTTTAGAGCGACAGGTTTAACTTTACTGAAACATATAATGTCCTGTTTCCATGAAGTTCAAACGCACATTTTAAAAACTGGAGAGGTGTGTGGTCACTCAAAGGTTCATGGGATTAACCCACGATGCTGTAAAATTTTACAATCAAATGGAAAGGGGTCTCTCCAGGTAATATTGAGCACGTGCGCTGCACCTGATCACCGCCAACAGCTGCTGCAGTGTAATCCAGTCTGTGTCTGACAGCAGTGTATTGGAGATGTCTGGTCATGACTGTCTCTGTTTAATGAGCTTGAAACGTTTTTGTGGTTTTGCTTAAGAGAGTCCTGACCTCCTTTGTGTCCACAGTAACTCCCCTACTTTTACACCGACTTACTGACAGACAGTTGTAATAACTCTCATGGCCACTAGAGGTCCTTGTGAGGTAAATTTAAAAACAGTTTGTTATGAACAGATTATCAGTGCCGTCCTTCCTCTGGTGCCTCCAGTCTTCTGCAGAGTAAATGACAGCCACAGTTGTTGAGGTTTGTGTTTATGTCTCTGAATGGTCTGACTGGAGTCTCTGATTCTCTATCTCCTCCAGTTGTCCATTAATTTGTTCCTTGCAGTCATCTAAAGCTTTCTTCTTCTCTGTCACTATATTAACTGCACAAATGACTGACTTTAAAACTGCGTCTTTGTCTTTTCGTTTTCTCTCAAGATCCTTCTTTACGGTTTCATGCTCTGTGTCGGTCTGAAGATGCTCGTTTTCATTCAGTTTCTCTCTCCACTGACTCTGGACCTCATCCCTCTGGACCTCCACATCATGCAGTAATAATCCAAGTTGATAGATCTGGTCCTGCAGATCCTTCCTGTGATCCATTAAAAAGTTAACTGCTCCCACCACATCCCTGCGCTCTTCTTCTACTTCATTTAACTGCACTTTGAGGTTTTCTTCTTTCTTGTCCAAATCCTTCACCTCCACACTCTCTGTCGTGGCCTGCACTGCTTCTCCTTTTTCATCAACGAGAGTGTGAAGCTCTGTGTAGTTAATTAAACTCCCTGTTGTTGAAGGTTTCAGTTTGTTGCCTGTTGTAAAGACAAAATAAGATACGCTGTGAATTGAGGAACAGCGAGGGAGAGTGTGCTGTTTAATGAAGGACTTACTGTTTCCTGTCTGTCTCCATCTCCACACAACAAAGACAACTGCAACAATAACTGCGAAGGCCAAAGCCAAACTGATGATGATCCATGTCTGAGTAGCACTGCTACATGGAGCACTGAAGAAATCATCTGTAATGATAAAACACAGAACAACAACAATTAGACATCAGCTATTTGTGACTCAGTGTCCATATCAATATAGAACTTATTTCCTACCTGGAACATGAATCTCTGTCTCTCTGGTCTGGTTGGTTTTGTTCTGTTGGACTCTACAGGTGAAGCTGTTGCTGTGTCTCTTCTCCACAGTCACTCTGCTGCTGACAGTATAGAGGTCATCAAGACCTCTGACTGTCTCTGTAGGTCCAGCAGAGAGGAGGTTTCCCTCACCGTCCAGCCACAACACCTCAGGCTCTGGATACCAGCCTTTAGACTCACACTCTAACACCACTGCACTGGTTTCTTCTTCATTCTCAGGCCTCGCTAAGCTGATGTTAAGTGAGGAAACGGCACCTGATGATGAAGGGAATAAAAATGTACATTAAAAAATGTAAATAGTCTCTAGATTAAAAATCATGGAAATGCATAAACCAGTATGATCCAGACTGGGATGACTAAGAGTCAGATCTCTCCTTTACACCACTTGGGATTTTGTTATTGATCATATTAACTCTTTATCTTTGAATTCATCACTGTTTGCGAGAGTTTAAACTGACTCACCATCTCTATTTCACTAGAGGAAAAACTGGCTAAAATTTAGCAGTGATGTCAGCTGGCCTAGATCTCGAATTACTGGTTCCCTAGATAACACCAAGGTTCCAAGAATCCTGAACAGAACCGGTTCAAGAACCAGAGCTAATTTAATGGAAAACAGTGGTTTGAGGATCTGCCCTGTGAAGCCAGTATCATGTATCCACTCACCAACAACAAAATCGACTGTTGACTCTCTACTGATAGTGGGAATGAAGCATTTGTACGTTCCCTCATCAGAGAGTTTCACTCTGGGGAGTGTCAGTGAAATGTCTCCATGCTTCAGTCTGTTGGGGGACAGTGACGTTCTTCCCATGTAGGACGGATGTTTCTTATTCTCCAGTTCAACACCAGAACGCCACACGTGGACAAATCTGGGTTCCAGGTCAGGTCTCGTCCACTCCACAGTCATGTCTGAAGCGTCCATGGCAGGTTCCAGGTGGCATGGCAAGATGACGTCATCACCAACTACTGCCACTATTGGCTGAGATGGACTGACCATCTGAGGCTGACCTGAAAATAAAAAGTACACGGGGCCTATTTAATATTCTTTTTATGTCAAGGAAAGTCATTTTTGTCTCGCTCTCATGCTCCTCCTAGATTCTGAATACGTAGGTTTGATACGCAGCACAAGCTTTAAGGCGTTACCTCCACAGTGACGTGTTAGGAGAAAGAGGACAACAGCATGATGGAAAACCAAAGCACTGATGGCTCTGAGCTGAGGTTTAAAAGACCATCCATCTCTCCGGTGAAGCATCCTGGAGTTTTGAAAACACATGAAATTTGGTTGACTGGATACAAAATAGTAAAAGCAGTAATACTGATATGTTATTAACAAATCTTAAGGCAGGGAGAATATTTTGTGAAGTTTATTGTCAAAACAGCAGGTAATAGATCAGTTTTCATGTGAATACACAATAAGAAACAGCTGCTAACGAGTTAACGCTCAAACTTTAATATGAGGCTTCATAAAACAGCATTTACAGTAAGTCAAATCACACTTATGTCAAAACTCCCAATATTTCTGTCATGTGAGTAAACATCCTACATTTTCTGTGTGGTGTCATACAGTTCCTATAAGTGTAACGTCTGCCATCTGTGGGACTACAGTTACCTGCTTTCTTGGTGTTTAGTCACATGATAAAAAGACTGAGATTTTCTGTATTCACCTATTAAACGTGTTTTTCTTCAGTGTTTATTCAGTAATGTGTTGGGGAGGTTTGTCACTTTAAAAGAGTGAATTTAACATGCTGCAGATCAGCCAGTCCTGTAACTCTGTACATTATTGATAAAACAGTGTTTTGGAATTATAAAGCAGATCCCCCTCCACAGACTACTGAGAGGAATACAAGCAAGTCAAAATGGTTTTCCTTTTTTATGTTTAATTAAAAGTAGAACATAGTTTCAGCCTACCTGTTCACTGGTTCACACAATCACCCCGTCTCAGACAGTCTAGTAACAAAGTCCAGTAAAATCACATGAAAAGGATCACATGAACAGTAATATCCTGCTTTGTTAATCTTTAACGAGCAGCACTATGACAAATATGTTCAAATAATTACATATAGTAACTACTGTACTGTTTATTGTTTACTTAGATTTGATTAGACTGAACTTTGCAAGGCAGGCCAGCTTTATTAATAAAGCACCATTCAAACACAAGGACATTCAAAGTGCTTTACAGTGGCATAGAAACACATTAAAGATAAAACATTAAGAAAACTGAAAAAAAAGCATTTACATGACAATAAAAACAACAGCTAAAACAAGCCAATAAATAGCTCAAAATTAAAAGGGGGTTGTACATTATGGGTAAGCTGCAGGAAATGAAATTTTATGGGATTAGTGAAGTACTTGCATCTTGTTCAGACAGAAATCCTCTAATACTTCCTATGTTTTTAAGGTGGTATTGTCTTGTCTTTAGATAAGAGTCTGTAACTGCACCAAGATTTCTAGCTTGAATTGTAGATGTTAGTGTCATGGATTCAAGGTGAAAACTGACTTTAAATCTTTCTTCTTTGGACCCAGAGCAATGATTTCAGTTTTTCTCTGTTCAACTGTAGCAAGTCAGCTCAAAATTAATCAAAATGAGTAAGCTCACTGGTCTCAGTCCATCTTGTCTACATGTAAGCTTTAATTTAAGGTTCAGAATAATGTTCCTCTCTTGATGCTAACATTATAGCAGTTTCATTTACCTCCTCTTTGTGACAGCTCAGATTTTTGGAGGTTTTTTGAGTCTCTTCTCGTTCCTTTTCTGCTGCTGTCATTCTCGCAATCACTTCATCTGTTGTCTGTAGTTGTTTTTCAGAGTTGTTGAGACATTCCTCAAGTCCAACTCGTCTCTTTTCCAGTTCTTTACAGGTCTCTGCTAGATTGGCCTTAACTTCATCAGGTAATATGCTGGACAAAAACAATTTATTTCTATACTCCAGCTGCTGCTTCTTCTCACTCATCTCTGTCTCCACCTCTTTCAGCTCTGATCTTAGTTGGTCTCTTAAGTTCTCCTGTTGGTTCCTTTGGCCCATCAGTATTTCCATCACCTCTACCTTTTCTTCCTCTTCTCCTCTCTCTTTGACATCCTTCATTTTATTCATTTCTGTGGTGACATGAAAAATGACGGTAAGTATACGTTATGTTAAATGTTTCATTCAAAAATGGGGAAAACAAGTTTAAACACATTTTGGGTAAATCTGAGGAAAAAAGTTTTGTCATGAAATATTATACATCACTGTTCCTGCAGTAGTATCATGGCATCAAGAGAGAAGTGTAATGAAATTAGAACTTACTACTTTTGTTTGGTCTCCATTTCCACACAACAATGAAAACTGCAATACTTGCAATAAACAAGAATCCAGCAGCCACAATAACGAGGATATGAATGTTAGATTCATGGCATGTAACGAAGACGTCATCTGGAACACAGAGGAAAAAAGAGATTTAATAAAACAAACTGTCCGTTCACCTCAAAACATTTTTCTCTTCTCAACAGGTGTTCCAGACCAATGCAACTGAAGTGAATGGAGCCTCTGTCGTCCCCTGAATACTTTGCTCTGGCTGTCTTAAACTGCTGCAATGAGACACAGCAAGTTGAAGAGTAATGCTGAAACTGTAGATCAGGTAAAAAGACGTTCTACCTGGAACATGTATGTGTGTCTCTCTGGCCTGGTTGGTTTTGTTCTGTTGGACTCTAACAGGTGGAAGCTGTTGCTGTGTCTCTTCTCCACAGTCACTCTGCTGCTGACAGTATAGAGGTCATCAGGACCTCTGACTGTCTCTGTAGGTCCAGCAGAGAGGAGGTTTCCCTCACCGTCCAGCCACAACACCTCAGGCTCTGGATACCAGCCTTTAGACTCACACTCTAACACCACTGCTCTGGTTCCTTCTTCATTCCCAGGCCTCAATAAGATGATGTTAAGTGAGGAAACGGCACCTGTTGATGAAGGGAATAAAAATGTACATTAACATGTTTAGTATAAATGAAGATGCTTAGAAATACATGGACAAACTTTTATTTCCCAGGCGGTTAAACATATAAAAGGCAGGTCTTAAATGATATTAATCGTCATTATCACTGCTTGTTCGTGACACAGATAGTACCACAGTTCCAAGAGTCGTGAACAGAACTGATTAAAGAACCAGAGGTAAAGCCAGCACTCACCAACAACAAGCTCGACTGTAGACTCTCTGCTGATGGTGGGAACGAAGCATTTGTACGTTCCCTCATCAGAGAGTTTCACTCTGGGGAGTGTCAGTGAAATGTCTCCATGCTTCAGTCTGTTGGGGACAGTGACGTTCTTCTCATATAGGACGGATGTTTCTTATTCTCCAGTTCAACACCAGAACGCCACACGTGGACAAATCTGGGTTCCAGGTCAGGTCTCGTCCACTCCACAGTCATTTCTGAAGCATCCATGGCAGGTTCAGGTGGCATGGCAACATGACGTCATCACCAACTACTGCCACTATTGGCTGAGATGGACTGACCATCTGAGGCTGACCTGAAAAGATGTGTTCAAATGCATAAGGTTTTCACATTTAATATTATTTTATGTCAGAGGACCACACCAGGAAAAAGACCGCCAACCCTCTATTCATCACTGTAAGATCCACAGATTAAATGACCACGTCATTTGTAGACTTTGCACTTTGTACATGATTCATGCCCCTCAGTCATTCTGTGTGTAGTCATACTCATGTGTCTCTTTGTGATTGTTTTGAATTGTGCTTTAAGGTGTTACCTCCACAGTGATGTGTTAGGAGAAGAAAGAAAACGGCGTGATGGAAAACCAAAGCACGGAAGGCCCTGGGTTGAGGTTTCAAAGGTTGTTCATTCTTCAGCTGAAGCATCCTGTGTTGAAAATGAAAAGGTTTAAAAATAGTAATCCCTAGAAAGAATACATAAAACTGATTAAAGCAATAAACAAACAGTGAAGAATTATTTCTGGAGACGAGAAAGTAAAGAAGTAAAGAAAACAGCTACCACCTGTGGGACTACAGTTCCCAGCTTCCCTGGTGCTTAGTCACATGACAATTAGACAGGTTTTCTGTCTTTTGATTAATGGTTTAAATTCATGTATTACATATCAGTTGTTTTGCTGACATTTCATCTATAATATTGTTTTATAGTTGTAAATGTTGCTGTACATGTAGACCTGAAAAAATATTATTAGCAGTAACCAATAATACAACACATCTTTTTGTAGCGTCCTTGTTTCCACATTCTGACTTTGAACACACTGAAGTCAGAACAACTTGGAGAATGGGACAATTTGAGAAGCATGTGAAGGCAACACGCAGCATGTGAGAGAGGAGGTATGTCACTTCAAAGATGCTGTATGTGAGTATTTAAGTTCAAAACATTCAAAGCTTAATTACTGCTGTCAAACAGGATGTGGTCCAAAGACGTCTTTGTATAAATGTCACTGCCTGTCTCTTGTCTGACAATCTGTCCAAAACACACACAGTCTTGCGGTGGCAGAGCGGAACACTCCCCCGTCATGGTAATGAAACTGGCACTAAGGCCATGCACACAACTGTGGTCAGGTTCTGAGGGAAAAGGAGCATTTCCTTGTTTCGTATGATAAAATTGGACGTGTCATATTGTTGGTTATATACGGCTTCCTTTTCATGTGGAGTATGAATTCAACCATTCAACACTCAGCCTCTTTAGAATGATGAATTTCATGTGTTGTAAATCTGCCAGTTCTGTTGAGACACATCCTCTCTACAGACTAATAAGAGGAACTTAAACATGTCATAGTAGTTTCTCCTTCTTTATATTGAATGAAAAGTAAAACATAGTTTGGTCCTACCTGTGACCTGTTGGCGTGTTCACAGTCACCTTGTCTCACACTGAGGTAATGTCAAAGTCCAGTAAAACGACAGGATGTGATATCCAGCATTCTGTTAATATTTAACAGACAGAACTCTGTTTGATGAAGTTAATGTGAGTATTTAATTAGAAGTCACTGTATTTACATTTTATTGGTTGCAGAGTTTTTAATGTAAATTGTTAATAAGAGTGAAATGGTCTGGTAAAATATTTACAGGAGGATTTACTGCAGAGGGCAGTGTAGAAACATAAAGGTAGATGTATCATGAGTTACAGACAAGAGACAAGTGCATGCAAGAGGACATTAATTATTCCGGTCAATGTTTAAAATCAACTTAACAGAAAGTGAACAAGACACTGTGTTACTGCAACGTCCCCAGTTCACATCCAGCTTCAGACCTGCTGTATTCTCCATCCCTGTCCCGCCTCATCTCACCTCTCCACTGTCGGCTCTGTAATACACTCAAAACATGAAAAAGATTGTTTGAACTTCAATCTGCATCCAGATAACACAACTTTGTGCTCGTCAATCCTCCTCACGTGTCGTGATGACTGGTTTTCAACCACAGCAGCTCGTCTATCAGAGAAGTTTTTCAATCTAAAGTTAGCATCGCCTCATCAGTAAATAAGCCACCAGGAAGTAGACCACGTCAGTCTGATGTTCAGCAGCAAGACAACATGGAGCCAGAGCTTTCTGCTTCACTCTGTGTGAGTGCGAATCTGTCTCTGTTTCTGTTAGCACTGTCTGTCATTTTCTGTCCCAGTTACAATATTTGATAGAAAAAACTCATTAGATCATTAGATTTAACTCTTTGTTTTGTCTCCTCAGCGATGATGGTGATGATCCTGCTGTGTAAGCAGGATCAGAGAGAGTTGGTAAGAACCTGTTATTTTCTCACTGATGAAAATTATTCAGCATTTTGAAGGAAA
>NW_026115248.1:0-27528 GCF_001640805.2 Lates calcarifer
GTAAATGTCAGTTGATGTGCCGTCTGTAAATTCGTCCAGTCTCACTTTGTACACTGAGGACAGATAAGTTGGAGATTGTTACTTGACTCGCTCCATTGCTTACTTATTTACTTAAACACAGAGGCATTTTTTAGATAAATAAAGCTCTACATAAATACACCACATCTTACCATAATATTTTGCTGGTCGGGTGTACTCTCACAAGATTTAGCTGTGCGCTGATCATTGGTGATTTTGCCCTTCTTCTGCATACTGCAGTTCTCTGGAAATACACAACAGGCACAAAGTGAACACACACTGATGACCTGATTCACTGATTGGGTGAATGCAGCTGTATTCAGTATGTGGGTGAGTTTTCTTTTTTTCCTACAGGATCCTGTTGCCTCTGACAGAGAGTTCTTATAATTATGTTGCGACCTACTGGTTAACTATAAAAAATTCCACCACCATCTCTGTTCATCTCATTCAATTTTCTCTTTGTCTCAAGCACCTGAAATTCCTTCAAGATGTTCAGGTGTTTATACAATAGGCTGCTTACATCTTCAGAGACTAAATCCTGTTTACCTTCAGCACACGTGCATTCATCATTTCTACAGAGCCTCAGTAGCTGTCCACCTCTCCTCTGTGGATGGTAGAATTTCATACAACGCGTGTCTGCAACAAGGAATAAAAATATTTGTACGATATTTTGTGTTCCCTGCTCGCAGGATAACAGTACACCAGAAAATTCACATTAGATATCTTAAAAGTGCATCTAACAGTAAATGTATCCTTTTTCAGCCTGTTACACTGAAAACGTCTGCAACAATAAATGAATCTTAAAACTCAAATGTGAAATACATATAGTAAGTATGGTTGTGTACATATGGAGACTGTCCTCACCATTATAGAGCATTAATCGTTTGTTCGAAAACATCTAACTTCCTCTGTTTACATTAACCTCTTATCAGGGTACTGACAGATGACCTATCTTGTCATTCAGGCGTCTGGAGGTCTTTGAGACTCACGGTTGTTGTCTTGATGGTCATAATATTCATAGACAGACACAGCAGCTGGTTGTAAGATGCCCACTTTCAGCTTCTGATGGATCCTAAAAGCAACCTGGTCCGCCTGTTTGTTAGAAACCTGCGGAGAGCTCTTTGTTAAAACTTCACCTGTGGACAGCGAGCGACAACAGCACAAACCCCACTGATTTTTTGCTAGTAACTTTAATTTTGCGAATTTAAGGAGTAGAAAAATACACTGGACCTTGTTTACATCAAAGAGTGTGGCAATGACAACAAACCTGAACCTGAATAAACCTGAACTCAACAGAGGAGGTAAAATTGAGATGGACAAAAACTGGTGTCTTACCTTGTCCAGGTAGATGATCAGTGAGCCTTTTCTCTGACAGGGCTGTGTCCATCTCATACCTGCAATGGTTCGGGCATATCCTTTGGACAACTAAACACACACAAACAAACTTTAATTCACATCCTGTTTCCACAAACACTGACTGAACTCTAAATGTGTGTGTAAGTCTTACTTTGTTCAGATCATCTTTGTTAACGGTGTAGCCAGTTTAGCAAACCAATATCCAAGATTGTCATGGTTGCGTTACGCTCCTCGTCTTATACCTGTACACAGAATTGATAGAATAATTACAATAACAAAAAAAATAGACAGGCAAGTGGAAAGCATTGACCTTTAAACAAATATCAAAATCAAATAACTTTCAGTATCCATATATAAACTTGAGCTACAGTGAAAAGACAGGCAAGAGTGTGATAAAGTTAAGAATAGTGATTCATTATTTGGAAAATTGTAACAACGGTGAGGAAAGGCACACACATAAGGGGTAGGGAGGGTTGATGGCTAGTTAGGAAATGTTCTGTATAAAGCCATGTTATTGTAACACTTGTTAGTATGACTTCTTGGTTGTACTTACAAAACCTCTATTTTCAGCTTGTAAACCATCTCATTTTCAATCATTTTCTCTAGAGGAGCAAAACATGAGATGAGCATTTAGGTTAAAAGAAAACAGACAACAACAACATACAGGAAGAGTAGAGTTACTCCAAAAGAACAACAGATACCGTTTCAAGCTTTTCAGTCTTACTTTAACTCCAACATCATCAGGAGCAGGCATGGTAGATGGATCCATTTTTCAGGACAACAAAAGTTAATCTTTGTATTATTAGAAGTTTTTGCCCAACACCTTGCCCTTTTCTGTAATGTTTTTTTAGGAATCCGTTCCATGCCATGATGGAAGGAACTGCCAAACGCTTAAAACTCAAAACTTGAAACTTCAACAATGTCTCCTTTTTAGAAGTAAGTGGGAACCAAGTCACCTGGGATGAGCTCCACCGACAGGTTAAACTTTGTACAGTCGCTTTCCTTTTCTTTAGGCAGAGCGTAATACAGCGACACCATCTGTCACATTGACAAAAGTTTATCTTAAAGAATAATTCCATGTTATTGCAACTTGGATATTAATTTCAAAGATTTGGCTATTATTTCTATTGGTAATAACAACATTACTCAAAATTGCTGAGATCTGTTAGTACTAAAAAGAGATCCAATGTGGCAACAAGTGTGGACAGTCAGACCATTTTTCAGGTTTTAAACAAACCTGTGGATGTGTGTCATGTAGTGGGTAGCTACACTGCTATCATGTTGTGTATTTTCAAGATTTTTTGACACCAAACAGTAACTGGTGCTTTTAATTAGAGGGAATAATGATTAAATACCAATTTAGAATAACTATTTAAAAAACATATTATTCTGATGGTCTGAAGTTCACAGCAATACACAAGAAATAATAAACTCAGAACAAAAATGTGTTACACTCACTTGTACTGTTGCTTCTCCTGTCCCTGTGGCAATCACTGTCACATTCTTGTTTATACTTGTAATCTGTTGGGATTTAAGAGATGTATGTATGTGCATATAAACACACAGAAAAACAAACAATCAGAGAGAGGGAAGCTGAGGGAACCTGTGGCTTAAAAGCTGTGTTAGTATTTGAATAGTATTTGACAACTCTGCAGCTTTACTGAGGTGTTGTTTTCAATTTAAGGTGCATTTGCTGTATGAGCCGTTCCTGAGGGTTTTATTAGTGAAGAGGGAAGTTTTAGTTGACCTGTGACCTTTCATGTTTGAACTCTCTCTTGAACTCGTACTGGATCTCGGTTCTCATGGTTACAGTAATAAACAGGTTACATATACTGGCAGCAGTTTACCAGAGCTTTGTCACCATGGTGATAATAATAGCTTATTGAATGGTCATAGTTTGGTTAGGTCTAGGCACAAAAACTACTTTGTTAGGTTCAGGAAAAGATCGTGGTTTGGAAGTACCTCCTTAACATTAGAGGACCTTTGTTGTCATGGTTACAGTGTGGTTAAAGCTGTGGAACTGTGATCGATAAAAGAAACAATGTGGACTATTGGTTTCACATGGGAAATGAACAGTGGTCTCCTGTGTTTCGTTGACTGTTCCGTCCATCCCAACTACCTCCTAACGCAGACTTTCTCACTTCTTATACTATGTCACTTTCCTTTGCTCCTGTCATTAGTGCTACAGCCACAAGAGGTTTCCTAACAATAAAAGGAAACTGTGGGCCAATAATAAGCTGCAATAAAATAAAGATCTGTGTTGCAGGGCATTCCAGTATAACTGGAATTCTTCATGCAGCAAGAACTGTATGTCTACAGACTTGTTTTTTGAATTCTTCTGTCCTCTAGTGGCCATTAATGTAACTGTATGTAATCATATTGTGTGAGAATTTTCACCTTAGATGTTCTGGTGGTATAGTGGGATTGTCTGTTAAAGTTTATCTTCACAGGGGACGACCTTTCAGGTAACACAATGTCAATATTCACATTATAGTCTGCTTCATTAGCACTGGTCCAGTACTCGGCTATTGCCTGGTACACCATTATAGTAGCCTGGGGAGGGAAATAGAAGCAATGAGGGAGAGAAAGTGAAAGCTAACAAAAATATACACAACTTCACCAAAAAAGAGACTTAATATAAAGTGGATACATAAATATACTGTGACAAAGAGAGAAAGACTCTTACTTGAGTTGTTCCATAACCTCCACCATCCATCTGCTGTTGGTTGAACCATCTGACAACAGGTTGGGCTTCCTCAAAGGCCTTTAACAATCAACATCAAAACAAAGGGTTGAAATCTCTGTGGCTGACAATTTAGGAAATTGCACCACTTATTCAATTGAAAGTAAAAGTACACTTGAATATTATTTATTTTCTTAGGCGGTGTCACATGCACCACTCAGGACATAGCAATATTTGAAACAAAATCTAATGGCAGTTGAGGGGCTGCTCAGAACTCCACTAGATATTTCTAGAGGAAAGAGGCTTTTGTTATCAACCATCAATCCTTTCACTGAGGTAGCATGAATGATGATTTTATTGAAGTGGATGTACTCACCTTGGCCTTGACCAGAGCTAGAAGAGCATAAGCTGTGGCCTCAAGTGTGAAAAGATGCGAGTTACCTACAGGCCAGTGGTTTAACTCTGAAGAAGAAGAAATAAATCATTGCAATGCTAATCTTATTTTATCTATACATACATACATACATACATACATATATACTTACAGACAGAGAGACAGATAGACACACACACACTACATCTACATCCTATTATCTTATCTATAGACTCTATTGTTTCTCAGTATGGTTAAGAATACTGTTATGTGGCAAAACCTGGAGCAATAAACTTGGAGAGGATCTGGCGGTCTAGTTTGTTTTCATTGGCCAGGGCGTATGATGTCACTGCAGCAGCATAGGCGCTGGTGAGGTTGTACTGACGCCCTTCCAGGTACGCAACTGCTCTGTCCATGCTGTCTTTCAGACCCTGGACAAGGAAAATACAGACATAAAGACCTGTATCAAGTGGTTTAGTGAGTGTCACTCAAATCATCATTTGTCATCACAAATTAACATGGAAACGCATTGATGAATTTCCAGCACTTAAAGTGCTTCCAGGCAGCAGCGACCACAGAAGCTAGACAGAGGGAACCAGCACATCGGCTGATTTTACAGGTTTCTGAATGACACACCTTGTCATCAGCAAAGAACAGATCAGTGAAGACATCTGGAGCAACATCAGCTTCAAGGTCTGATTATCTAGTCTGAGACAATAAACAATGCTGATGATACTATAAAACTTAGCAAATTAATTATGATAAACTGCTGACCATTTTCCCTAAGCTACAATCCACCTTTAGCTGTGTTTAGTGTGTGTGATGAGCAGCAGCCTGTGTGTGAACACACAATGGGCAACTGCCCAACCAAATCTGTTTTCTCTGTTTTGAATTGACTGCACTTGAGTACACATTTCTCAGACATTTCTCTCTGCCGCCCTCCAAAATCTGTTTTGTTTGCTGCAATCACTGCTCCTGTTTCTTCCTTATGTGTGTTCAATGTAAGGGATGAAGGACAGAATCCTCAGTCCTCATTTGTGCAAAAATGTATACAAAAGTTTATCTAAGCTCTCATGAGGTGTAGCTGTAGCTGAGTTAATCAAATATGCATCTAGTCTTTTTTAGTACAGAATTTATTCTTTGTATATCTGCAGTGAAAGGAAAATAACATTTTGTGTAGAAAACTGGACAGATGGAAAATTGGCAGCTACTGTATTCCACTAGTTTTCTGTGAGAACTATGAGGGGAGGTGTAAAAATTGCAAGCATTTGTAAATATATCTTCACTAATTACTACAGAAAAATACTGTGTTGATTTTTAACCATGTTGAATGGTGGACATTACATGTTTTTAGAAAGGTGGGGGAGCAGCAGTGAAAAGAGAGGAAGACATCAGAAAAGAGATAAATAAAGAGGTGAGATTATATATGCACGCACACACACACACACACACACACACACACACACACATATATATATATATATGTATGCAGGTGAGGTACTCACATCAACAGTACCATTACATAGTGTGCGTGACTCCTGCATGGCAATAAGGCAGAAAGCCGTCATGGAGACTTCTGAATTTGTGCCTCGCACATCACCCTACACACATATACACAGACATGTCAGTACTTTCACATAAATTACTATCATCTCTCTTTATTCAAACACATAATAGTTAATAACGTAATGGAAAACATGCATTTTACTCACAATCATCTCTCCGTGGATCACTGTTCCAATGTCTCTAAACACGCCATTCTCTTGCTGTGCCTCAGTCAGAAACTTGATAGCATCACAGATGATTTTACTGTCCACCTCTACCAGTTTGCTGGCCATGGCAAACACCTTGGAAACATAAGCTGTCAGCCTTAGAGAGAGGAGAGGAGGACAGGGTACAACAATTTTTTATTTTCTTAAGTGAAATCATCTGTACAAGAACTATACTAATACACTGTCAGTTACTCAGAATATAAGTTAAATGAAGATATGCATATTATTTGTGTAGGTGCTCATGCATGCTTCACCAGCTGCTGCCAGCATAATCTGTGAACACAGCAAAAGACCCATCCGATTTCCGAAAGACAAGCTCGTTGTTGTAGCCTGGACACAAAAAATGGGCTTCTCGGTTAAGTTCTCAGTTAAACAAAATATCTGGTATCTGTGCTAATAAATACATGTGTGTGTGTGTGTGTGTGTGTGTGTGTGTGTGAGAGAGAGAGAGAGAGAGAGAGAGAGAGAGAGAGAGCGAGTGAGCCTACCAGTCCTGATGTGTTGGAGGGCTTCTTTACGTCTTTCCAAGCCCACAGTTTCCCACTGGTTGGTTTTGTCCAAATATGTGGTTGCAATGACGGGCAGGGTCATACCAATCATGTTCTGCTCTCCACAGCCTGAAGGCTGCCTGATGAGAGTACCCAAAGACTTCCCACTGATGGCGTTCTCTACCAGTGCACCCAACTGCTCTCTTCCTGTGTGGACATGTAGGATCAATTACTGGATCAACAGGAAGAAACAAAAAAGAAAAGGTCCCTCACAGCCAGGTGTGATGGTCATTTTCAATCAGGAAGAACGACTGTGTCTTGCTATAATTCTAAAACAATACAGAGTTTATTGTACAGGTATTGTAGCACATGACACACCAAACTACAATATACAATACATACAGTATATATCTCACCTGTGACAGAGATCAGTGTACTAGTAGGTGTGTTTGGAACCATATCTTTCAATGGAATTTTACTGGTCATAATCTCCTCATGTCTGCCACCTACAGGACAAAAGACACAAGTTGGGGTTTTCCAAAATGAAAAAAATGACATTTTCTGTGTTTACTAAAGTCCTTAAATAGTAAACTCACCTTTCTTAGCGGGGTCGAGGGTTTTACTCATTACAAATGTGGTCAGTACGCCTTCAGGCTGGAAAAACAATAATTACACCTATTGCAGTCACTGCTGTTTTTGAATATAATAAATAAATATAATTAAAACACTGTATTCTTACAGCTTTAATAGCTGCACCACAAAAGGAGAACCATCTTAATAAGGTTCACCAAGTTCCAAACAGACTCTGTTTCTCTTACCACCACCAGCAGCTTTTTCATGACTCCATCACCAATCCCCATGCCTCTGACAGCTGCTTTGACCTCGATCTCGAGCTGTCCTTCCTTCATGGGAATAACGACAAAGGGTACAGATCGGGTGGTGTGGCGCCCAACAGTGACCTCCTGACGATACCTCCCACGTCTAGAGGCTGCACTGCACACACCATCCTTCTCAATCAGATCCACACGCACCTTGAAAAAGAGAAACAGGTCAAGAGACTGACAAAGGTTTACCCATGAAGTTGAATGAAAGACTTCTACACAGAGTTAATGAAATATAAAGAGATTTCTGTGGGCTGATATAAATTGATCAGCTGCAACATTACATAACAGAAAATAATAAACTTTTTTTTAACTCTTCACATTTACATCAATGTAGTGTCATAGGTCAAACAGTAATTACAAGGTCTGATATTCTTAAGTGTGTATTCATTGCTTCCTCATCACTTTACTACTTTACTACATAATTTAGAGGAAACCTATGGCTTATCACACCCTATGTTTTATTTTATGACACTGTACTCACAGTTGCTGAGACAACAGAACAGCAAAATCAGTTGTAAACAAGTCTGTCAAATTTATGTGTTGGGAAAAAGTAAACTAAAATGATTACCCATGCGTAAAATAAAGTGGAAGCTAATCCAGCAAAACAAGCCCACATTCCGTGTCATTATCTGACTGCTTGTGTTTGCTGGGCCAGTTTTTAGGCAATACTACAACATGGGAACTGGATGGATGGGCCCGCATGGCCATGCGAGTGGGCCAGTGCTTGCTTTGTTGGGCTATCTGAAGGCATTTGACAGTACAGCAGTGTGGTATGGTCTTCTAGTGTGACTGGCAGTACAAACAACTGCTTCGAATTAGCATGAGTCATGTAATTCCTTATTTAAGGTGAAATTAAAAGCACAGAATAAATGTCTACCCTCTTCACCTTTGCTTAAACTCAACTAAATGACATGAACTGCATTAAGATGAAAGCACTTGAATCATTGGAAAAGAATAGCTCAGACTTACAGTGGCAGGATCATCTCTGTAGTTGTGGAGGATTGCCTTAATTTCCAGCTGCTCTCCACGGACGACAGAGTAAGGCAACCGGAGGTCAATGAAGAAGTCCTTCCGCACAATTACCTCTAATGGTTTGGCCACACAGATACCTTGGAGATGAGAGGAGAAACAAATACGGGATTAAGGAAAAGGGCAGCAAAAAAGATCATAATTTTAAGATTCCAGTGGCTATGGGAATCCTCACTATGATGTTTTGAAAGACTGATGCCAATGAACTGCCAGGTTGTGATAGAGTCTTTCAAAGGGAATTCTTTCATCTGGTGTGATGTAGTGCCACTGAAATACACAAGAAAAGCAGTGTAACAGCTTATGGGAATATAGAAGTATATATGAATAGCAGCAGCAGTAGCAGCAGGTGTCAGCATAACTTTCAGGTGAGCAGTTTGGCGGCAGGCTGACAGGAGCACTGATTGCTTAGGTGCACTGCCATGAACTGAAGGGTACATCGGACAGGTTTAGTTATAACAGTATGCCATGTGAGCAGAGGGACAGACTCAAGTTGGCTGCCTACACTACCTCACATCGTTTCATTTATCAGTGTATTTTTTGTGTGCACAGGTTTCAGTTGCCTCACCAGTTGGGTGTATGTTCAGGGCAAGCAGGGAGCGTGACACTTGTCCACAGCCAACTTTCAGGGAACTTGGACCGACTAACAATTTCATCACTTCCCAGGTCATCTTTGTCGTCGTCCTCACCTAAAATGCGATTATAAAAAGTTAGTATTTTTCTCTGCCTGGCAATTTTCTAATTACTGGTATGACCACTGAATGTTCCCACCCCAGCTTTTCCCTCCAACCACTGTCCCCGATTCTTACTGCGTGCCAGTAGGAGGCTCTCTTCTTTCCACTCAGCTCGGTGACTTTCCAGCTTGTTGCAGCAGTGCAGGAAAGCCTCAACACAGGCTGCGTCATCCGTGATGTACTCGCTGCGCCTCTTACAGTTGTATAAGAGGGGGGTGTCCTTCATGCCTTCCAAACAACACTCACGTTGCTTTTTTTCTTCATAGTTACTCTCTTAAAGGCGGTAAGGGTTATGAAGAGACAGAGGTGACAAGGGAGAAATTCACTGTTTTTGTAGATGCAAACACAAAAGCATTTTTAAATAAGAAAAATAAAAAAAGCCTGTCATCCCAGGGTGGTGCTGAAGACTTGAATAGTGGTTGCAGAGGGGGAAATGTGAGAAAAAAATACTGCCTGAAGTGAGAGGGACAGGTGCATGCAGGTGTGAAAACACATGAAAGTTAGTTATTATTGTCGGCCCGCTGATTTGGCCTACTCACCAACAAAGTCAGATTATGTTAGCTCAACCGGGCAAGTAATGTACTTCAAATTGCAAAATGACGTGATTTCTGTGACACCGGCCTTAAACTACAGAGGTTAAACCAAAACATTGCAAGGATGAAGGGGAGGCCCAGACAATTTAGGATTTTTTTTAGATGGCCTGCTGCCCAACAAATCTGTACTGTGATACAGTGAGAGACTGCAGTGCAGTGTGAGAGTGCTGGCAATTTTTTCATACTGCAGATTAACAAATCAACAGGTATCCAACTGTGTATAGTTACTGGTGTATGTGTGCAGTGCTCCCTAACACCCATTGTACAAAAGCTAGGGCTCTATAGGGCTGCGCAGCACGGATCACAGTCAGTAAACAAAAGGTCTGTATACATCATGTCACAGTCACCATTCCAGTCACTACCTGTTTGTCCACAATCTAGAGCGTCTCACCTGTGGCTCATTCATAGTACTCCCTGCTGCTAGGTTAATGTATCCACTAGGTATACAGCCATGCTTGACATGCACATAGGCATGGAGGTTTCTGTGGTTATTCTGACACACCTGCAGGGTGGCACACCCTCTAACACATCTCCCCTCCCACTGAGGAATAATGAGTCACCACGATACCAAACCAGTGCACAGAAAAAACAAGAAGAGCTCTCCTCATTGTGTGTCCTCACCAAAATAGAGTACACAGAATTTTATTGTTTATGTGGCTCTGTCACACTGTGATTTCCCACTGGGATTATTAAAGTATTTAATGATAGTAAGGTTTATGTAACCACTGTCTACCTGTGTGAATGTTAGACACATATTGAATGCCTTATTATTATTTACTATATGCTTATTATATTAGTTTTTATCTGTTTATAATTCATAAAGAATCAGAATATAAGCATTTATTGGATATCTTAAAATACAGGCCCAGACGACTGGGGGTTCACAGATCCTTAGATGTGAAACAGTGTAGTTATTTTTTTTAAAAAAAACAATATAGAAGCACATGTGGAAACATCTTACCTAACATGGTTCTGGTTTCCAGGATAGTGTTGGCTCGTTTTCTTCTGCTGTGAGTCGGACATTTCAATTCTGGAAATGGAAGATAGAGTAGCTCTTAAACATAACTCAACAAGTTTAAGAAAATAAAGAAGAAAAAGAAGAAAATAACTTCAGTGCTGCCAGTGCTGTTACCTACAACATTGCTGTCGTTTTCTGCTAACCTGCTAAATGTAGGGAATACAAACAAGTTCAGTAGAAGTGTATTGCCTTGTCAGAAGTGCTGAACATCCACAAAGGCCTAAGGGTTGACTGTTGGGGAGGACTTCTAGACTGCCAGGTACAGATTCAAAGCAACAAGTTTCAAGGGATTATACGTAAAACAAATCCTTTATGGACACACCCATTGTACAATTGGGGAGTTTTTAAAGGACCCGTGTGACAATCAGAGTAGAAGTGCTTCACCTATCTGGCTAGATGTGGGAGGTGAGTGGTTGTGCTAGAGTCAGTTTTAGTTAAAGAGCACAAGCAACAATTCTGTTTTGGTGGGAGGAAAGCTTAAGCTGAATGAGTGAGAGCAGAGCCATTTTAAGGGGCAAGATGAAGTCAAGAGAGAGAATGCTGTTGAATGGGAGACAGAGAGCTACTGAATGAGAGAAAAAGCAATTAATTTGCTTGATTGTTTCATCACGGTCACTTCCTAAAGAACAAATAAACTTGAGACACTCTGTCATGCTTGATACAAAGTATTATCTTTCTCCCCCTGGTAGGCATTTTGAATAGTGCATGTATTTTCCCTTGTCTTTTCTGGGTTCAAGGCTATTCATTTTGTCAAGTAATGTTGCTAAGTCAGACAGTTTTTTCCTCCTCAGGAAATGCTAGTTTTCTCATGAGGTCTGATTGAGTTTTTCTCCCTGTAGTTTTGAGGCTGTGTCCATCCTTTGGAGTTTATTGCTTGTGAGTATTATTTGTTGTGATGTGAGAGTCGTATTTTGCATTATTGCGTTTGTAGATTTAAGCTCTGTCAGCTAAATTTTCTGTTTAATCTGGTGCACACTACTGCTAGCCATTTGTTTAAGCTTCTTTATATTGCTGAGTCATGCTAATCTGAATCTGAATCTAATGTGTTTTATGTTTAAGTCAATTTTATAGATAATTTGTTAGTTAAGGGATGAACTTGTAGGGTTAGCAGGCGGCATTTGTCACTGTATCTTTACTTTGTTATATTGACATACAGTGGTCACATGAGACATAATATTTTTGTTTATTTCAGTTTTACATGTTGTAACTTGAAGAACTGTGGACAACGTTCTTCATAAGTTCAAAGTTCCTCATCCAGCTACCTGTCGTTTTGTGTATGGACACACACTGAGGGCAGGATACACTCAGCAGACTGATTCATTTGGTTTTTTTCTCTCTAAAACATGACAAGACAGAATCAGACAAGTAGAACGAGAGAGAGGAATGAAACCTTGAGTGAAGAGGTGTCACCTTGTCTGTAGGAAGTCCCAGAGGCCACGCTGGACTTAAACAACAGCCCAGCATCGTAAAACACACTCATACTGTCTCTCCCTCCACCTGGTGTGCAGCCTGTATCGTACTTCTCCACTATGTCCCATACCTGAGCAGGGTCATATACAGAAATACAAACAACAGTGAAAGATCTATTCTGACATGGCATAAGGAACATCAACTTATGCGGTTATGGTGGAAACACTTCCTCACCTCTCTTAAACTCAGCCCAGGCCTTTCAACTCGGACAGGGCAGGAGAGATCATTTATGACATATTACACTGTAATGTTGAGCATATTGCAAAGGAAACAAGCTATAAGAAAAGTTCCCCCAGCTGTACTGAAATGTTTCAAGTGATACATTTTTCAGTATGAGGGCTCTAGAGACTTAAGGGCAAAGCCTTGATGACTGAATAATCATCTTTCTCCCTCTGAACAGTGTCAGAGGAATCAAGCCTGGTGGTGGATATGCCTACACATGTAAACAGCTGCAATTTAAACAGGTTTTTAAATGAACCCCCTTTAAAATATTTTCAAAGATTGGATAAAGTAATTGCCTTTTTCTGGGTGAGACGGTGCTTGTTGTTCAGGACAAAGACACCTTTGTCAACTGCCACCAGTCCCACTGTGGCCTCTGGATCTCCAGTGACCTTCAGACCAAACTTCTTGCCAGGCTCATAGGAGTGCCCAGTGGTTGGCTCCAGCTTCAACTAAAGGAGGACAAAAGGACAGTGAATGAGACGATAATTTGTATTTGTTAAAACAACTGGATAAAAACCACAAATGTATACATATACTTGCATTTGTGCCTAGAAAAATGCAATTATCAGTGTTGTGTGTCTCACCGAGCCCATGCAGGAGTCTTTGACATCCACCCAAACAGAGTCTGATACCACTTCGTTATCATTCGTATGGTAGTAGGCGATGATGCGAAACGATGGCAGCATGTCTTTGGTAACAGGGATTGTTATGGCTATCATTGTTCTTGCCTTCTGATGGCCATATTTCATCAGCTGACCTTTGCTCGAGATCTAGGGAGTGACAGAGATTTAAATATCAGCATGTTTTCAACATACACTGCACAAGTTTGTGGGAAGCAACATGCATGTTCAAAATGAACACATGCACAGGTGTAAAAAGTTACCAGGTAGGTGACATCATTTTGTGCATTTTCTGGCTTGTTGAGGTTGAGGTTGATCCTCAGATTTTTTCCTAACTCTACCTCAGGTTCACCCACCCCTGTAATAATGGCATTGCACATTTTAGGCTAGCTAAACATCAAAGAGGTCTTATACAAGGCAGTTAGACAGCGCTGCCACCTTCACCACTGTCACCACCATCTCCATGTAACCATTTGATTCTTTCAAGAGGTTCCTTACCTATGTGGATGTAACTGTTGGTTGCAGTAGTATACGGGTAAGCTGTCATGGTAGCTGATGTTTGAGGAATATCATCAACATCAGTCTTTGCCTAAAATTAAAACGCAGGTTAGCATGTGCACACTGTTACGTATGTAAGGGCCTGTGACTATCTGAGCACTCACCAAACATCCAGCTACAACTCAACTACAACTACTAGTTTGATCTTTGTTGCTTATACATAGCCACATTCATTTATTTTGGCCACTGTGGGACCACTTCACAGCCATCACAAGTCACTGTCTCACAAAACAGATATGACTTACACCCAGCAGTCATGAAACAATAAAGCATTTGGAGTTATCAGGATTTAGTTTAGTTTAGTTTTCTAAAGATGACTTTAAAGTAAAATAGTTTTTAGACACTTACAATAATTGTCAGTGGTTCGACCGTTGGCTCTGTATTGATGGTAAGTCTTGCTATGCCGTTGTCCACAGTTAAGCCACGAGTCTCTTCTGGAAACACCACCACTGGAACACTTTTTGCCGGAGTCCCATCAGGATTCAAAACTTCAACCTGCCATAGAAAAAGAAATTGAGAAACAATGAAACAGACGGTGAAACAGTCAGAGAACATCAAACTATCTAATAACACTGTATGATTGGATAAACTCTGTTAAAATGCAGTAGCTGTGCAGGCAACATGCATATAATAATGACCCAGTGTGGCGTGAATGTAAGGTTTACTGTGTGTCATTTAAATAAAAGAGGATATTTTTAGTTCTCCTATATGATGTTAGGTCACAGGTAGCACTGGTAAAATTATGTATTTTAAGGATGAGGGGATTTCATTACCACTAAGTCCTGTGGCTGCACCAGCAGCTAATAGACCATGTACACAAGAAATGCCTTGTTTGCCAGCCAAACAGGGGATATCCCTGAGGCACACCTCTGTCCTCTCTTTGTCCTCTTCTGTGCAATCTACTCACCAGTCCACCTTTACAGCCTCATTATGTTTATACTCACATTCTTGCAAACTATTGTGTAATTTGTTTATAGGTTTTTACTTGTGTCGACTGTATTTAGTCTTCAAAAATCATAAAAGCAGTGTTCATTTGTGAAGATCTTGTTGAACAAAATCATAAACTTTGTTTATACTAAACTTTGGTCACTGAACTTATTTTCTGCAATAATTGAAAACCCAATGGAAAAAAACCCTTTGGCTTTTTGTCAAGGGAACGAGAGTGATGCCAACTTCAAGGCTAGCCAACAAAAATACATCATCCCTGCACCACTCTATTATTTTCATTTTACATACATGTAAATGTGGACATTACCACAACATCGAAGGACATCCCTGGTTTGAAATATCCGGGCGTTTTCTTGAAGTGTATTGTGTAAGGTGATGTGACTATCCGGATATTTCTCAGCTCTGCCTCCACCATTTCACCACCTGTACAAAGGTACATGAAAATGCACACAAACACAATACAGAAATATTTTTAAATCTCTGGTCTAGTTTGAATCATTTCTGACCATTTAATGAAACAGTAATTCCACATTCTGAACACAATGTACTTATCTAGACGTCTTTACTTTCTTTCTCTTTCTTCTTTTTGAGACAATCATAATAAACATTCATTATAAATTCACAAACACAGTCTCTTTTTCTTACCGCTCTCTGTCAGCACACTGACAGCTACAAATATGTTGCTGCCCACCAGGCTGTTGATGTCCTTGGTCTGTGTGATGTGCTCTCTGATCAGTTTCACCTTACCCTGGCCTTCCTTGATCTAATGTGAATAATATACAAATGCACTTGAAATGCAGTAAATGAATGCACCATGTAATTGGTAGGTGCTTTACTAAATGTTATGAATGTAGCTATGGTTATTGGCCTGCAGCAAAAGAGGGACTGTGTGCTCACCGGGACTCTCTGAAGGGAGCTTGGAAAGCTATTCCTTTGATTGTTATGCACAACCCCAAATACCACGTATGCTGTACCATCCACCTCTTTACCAAACAGATACCTAAAACCACAAGAGAGGGACATGTTTAAACCCACAATGCAGTAACAGAACAATCAAAATGCAAGTGCTAAAAATGAAACAACAATAAAATTAGAGAGATAGATACTATACTTAAGTACATATGTACATTTATATACACACATCTATGTAAAACTAAGCAAGATCTCTTATGTGGAGCTGCTCTGGCAAGAGGGACAAAACTCCTGCCAAAGTCCTGTGATTAGTGTGAGTACAGAGTACAGTATCCCAATGCAGTTATGGGTGAGTGCCCCAGGACAACCTCTGAATAACACCTTTGGTTTCTCCTCTAACCCCTCCATTTACTCTCTCTAGAAAGCAACAAAACAAAAACCTTCACATACATAGCTTTAATGTTGATGGTGAGCTCTGGACTGTCCACATGGAAGAAGGGGCTTTCAGATGTCAGTTTCACCTCAAAACTGGGCAGCACTGAAAAATTAAATGCATTTTATTGTGTGTCCAAAATCAGGTGAAAACTGAGTGAATGCTGTTTATTTTACACTAAATAACAGTTCAGGTGAAAAGTGACTCACCATATTCTTTGACCTCGAACTCTGCACAGTAACTGTGCTGTGGGTTGCTGGCGAACTTGGCCACCAGTTTCCAAACTCCGAGACTACACACACACACACACACACACACACACACATAATGAAGTATGTCCATGGTGCACTACTTTCTGCTAACAATCCTAAAATCTGACACTGATGCACAATGATGATGATAAATGAGTGTTCAAAATCCAAAAGCTGGCGACTGAGTTAACTCTTGCGAGTCCACTGTACAGGAAGTAGGCCAGTAAATGGGTGAATAAGGGGTGATTTTGGGCAGAGTCCTGGCGTCTGCTGGTTACCTGGCAAAAGGCTGTTTCAAAGATAAGCTAACCATCCTCTGTTGCTTTACATTTAATTGACAGATAAAAGAGTTGTATTGATCTTCTCATCTAACTCTCTGCCAGAAAGTGAACAAACAACTTCACAAAATGTTATTTAATACATTAAAATATGTCATTTTAATTTTAAAGTTTAAAGTTACCGTTTAGCTGGTCTGCTCTAGTTTTGTTTTCTTTGTTCCCCCATTGTGAATAGATAAGCAACTGTCTCATTTACTGTATTTATGTAATAGGAAACTGAACTCTCAAAAACAATGATGAACAAAGTCTGTCAGACTATTGACACTTAACGTTATAATGTTAGCAAATGAAGTTACACTCACAAACCTCTTAGGTTTAAGTTTATATCTCCTCTCCTCTCAGTTGTTCTTAATTAATATTTATAAATTAATATTTATTCATTAATTTGTGTGATGTTTCTCTGCACACTGTATGACTAAAATAATCCTTTATTAGTAGTCCAAACACTATAAACAGGCAACATAAACAGTATAAAACATACCATAAACATGTTAAAATACACTTTAAACATACAATATACTTGTGACTGAATTGAGCTGAATTCACCTGTTGCCCATGTTAAGATATTAATTTTAAATTAAATTAAATTAAATTAAATTAAATTAAATTAAATTAAATTAAATTAAATACTCACCTGACAATTTCATGGAGTTTGTGATCTCCAGAGTGGATCCCTGATTTTGGAGAGACTGTGCCAAGAGATACAGTGATGCCTTCAGGAGTCTAAAAATAAACAATATTAAGCAACCACTGACAGTTAGTCTTGCCACTTAACAAATAAATGAAACCATAAAACCATACTGCAACAAAGACTTGTCAACAAATCATTTGTCTGATCATCTCCTTGACTGACACTTGGATATTTGGAAAATGTCTCAGAGAGAAGAGGCTGCCTTCAAGTGTGGAGCTCACCCCCCGGAGGGTATTTATCTTTTACAGTGAGTGGTGGGACAGCTGTTACAAGAGATCTACATGAAACCTAACATAGGAACAAGGCTCAGTGAATGTGTTTTTGTCATTTTAGCAGCATGAAGGAGACAAAGGTAGAAGTATGGAAATGATCTGTCATTGAGCAGTGACAGAAGATTAGAATATCTCTATTGATTCTTATCAGAGAAGCAAATACAATTCAAATACAATACTACAATACCACAATCTCAATGGCAATAGAGGCATCAGTTGTGTCATCTCTCTCCACGGGCTCCATGCGCGGTGTCACTGCAAACATCCTGTAATGAACTGACAGGAAGAGAAACAGGTTGATTTTGCTGGTGAAGTTTGAGTGTATTTATTTTAAGTCATGTGACTCTTTAATCTGGTTTTACTCTTTCACATACAGTGTGTCAACACAATCATCCATTTATAAAAAATCAAAAAAGCCTTAGTCAAACTAATATGAATAAATAGAGAGTGTGTTTCTCAGTACTGATGTAGTACTAGACTCACCTATGCTGTTGGGGGTGTAGAGTGTCTTGTCAGTCTGGATGAAGATGTAACCGGACTGGAAGGACACTAAGACCACTTTCTCCAGCAGTTGGAGCTCAGGGAACTGAGCTTGCAGGTAAACATACTGTTTCATATTTGGTTCTTTATTGAAGGTTTCAGCAGGGATCTGTAACCGGTATGAAGAGACAAGATGAAGAAACTGTGGGGTATGTTTGAGTAGCAGAACAGGAAGTGCATTTATAGACATTAAAGATTTTAATGTTGTCTGTGTGAGTGGCTGTGTGGGAGTGCGTGTCTTCTCTTGTTTGTAGTCTTGTAAGAAAATAGATCACTTTAGATTAGATTATGAATGCAGAGTATCCAAATGCTGTTACTCAGGCAAAACTAAGTATATATATATATATATATATATATATATATATATATATATATATATATATATATATATATATATATATAATATAACTAATAAGTTGTGGCATTGACTTCAGCAATGTATCTATTAGTATTTCTACATTACTGTAATTTGTCCAAAGCCCTGGAATTTGCCCCTCTTGGTAAGGGTCACAGATTTGGTTTGTAGCCTCAGGGTTTTGGTCGGATGGTTCATCACTCTAATTTCAACTGTGACATCATCATCACCACAGCCCTGACACTCCACAAAGATGTTCTCCGATGTTCCTATGCGCAACACGTTGGGGGCAGTCATCACCATCCTGCAGAGCAGTGGGAGAAGAGAAAGATAGAGAATGTAGTGACTGTACAGACACTGAAAAACACATTCATTTAGCAGACGCTTTCATTCAATGCCACTTACAAGTGAAGTATAAACCAAGCCACAGTAGTGTGTGTGAATAACTGCCACAAAATTCAATTCCATGAAGTATCATATCAAGCAAATGACAAACGTAACTTTTTAAAAAAGAGAGATAGATAGCAAAGAATGTTTTTCATGCACATGCATTTCAATCAAATTTAGCCAACAAACTGCCAACACATCCCATTATGAGAGTAAAAATCTATGTATATCCTTCTTCACTGTTTGATTTGCATTAAGTCTAGACTTGATGCAACACAATGAGTGGTCTATTGATTATCCTGAAGTATTTCAACATTATTCTGGACCTCTGTTTGCTGTGTCTGGTGTAATACATCACTGAGCAAACTCCACATTATCTTGACACAGAATGCAAACTGGACTGCAGCTTCTTATTATGCAACACACACAGGTGATATGGGTTTGAGCTGAACTAACATTTGCTATTTTGAATCTTGACCCTATATTGATAAGTCTTCAAGTACAAGTAATCCCTGGCCTAACTGTTCCTCCAATTAGATTTTCTCAGCTACTTTTGTGCATTTTCTGAAACACTGTTACAAAAAATCTAAACATTAGATATGATCAAATTGTGTAAAATGCCACACTGAAGCTGTGTTTCAATATTAAATGACTCAGTCAGTAACTGCATCGCTGCTGCAAAACACAGATTTCCCTTTGTCATTGCACGCCATAAGCCAGTAAAGACAAACATGTAAGGAAATGTGTCAAAATGATTGCTTCACTCAAACTGTTTCTGGATTTTATTTGTCATTGATACATCAAATCCCCCTTAGTATCCATCAATACTCCTTTCAGCAAATGCTTGTTTTCACTATAAAGTCTGTTCCAAATTCAATATTCTTCAAATTCAATATACAGTACAAAAATGCTCTGATTTGTGGTGCTTGAGAAATATTTAATGAGCTGCATTTGTGAATTTAGTAGCATGCAATCTGTTCCCAATCAATTCCTTTCACATAATGACAATCTCTGATCAGTAAAATATATTATATATATAAATATATTATATATTAAACATTTGTGTTATCAAGGTCATTTGTGTCACCAATTCAATATTATGCATGTAAGAATATACACAATGAGTCTACTGAAACACAGATACAGTGTCACCAATTTTGATGAAAAAGACTAACTCTCTGGATCTGCGTCATTTGAAGACTCTGTCAGCAATAAGATATACTGTTTGATCCATTTAAAAGGCGTTTAAATAGTTATTGTCAATCAGCAGTATGCCAGAGCATTTGAAAAAAAAAAAAAAAACTGGTTCACCAAAAACAATATGAGCACTGAGAAGAAGGGCTGAAACCGTTTAAGCTGTGTGTATAAAGGTAAGGCAGATCTACTTACAGTGGAGCTCCATCTGCCAGAGAACTTAGAGAGGAAAAGGCCAGGAAGACCAGCAGCCACAGCTGGATCTGACACATCCTCCTACCAGATCCCATATCTGCTGTTATTCTCAAATCCCACTCTGCAGCACTCTCCTTTTATCCACTCACTCTCACTTCCTTCTGCACCTCCTTGTGGTCAATATCAAGCATATTAATATGACACAATAAAATAAATCAATGAAATATATGATGTAACCAAAAAATTGTGGCTTGTGTTAAAACTGCTTTTTTGTTGCTAACCTGCATACCATATACCTAGAAATGTTACTAATACTTGTCATTTAACTCATCTTTTAAAACAGTGAATAGTCCCCAAAATATATCATGGGTCAGCAGGGGTACATTGGGTCATCAAAAACTGTGACATTGCTGTGCCTGAAAACTGAACAAAAATACACAGATCAGCCACATTAAAAGCACTGACTGAGTTAATAACGTTGATTATCTCATTACAGTTCAATGTTGCTGGGAAACATTAAAAAATTAATCTGGATTATTACTTGACACATACCACCCACCTAAACATTGCTACATTTGGACATTTTGCCGTTTTGTTTGATTTTAGATTTTGGATTACTGCCAGCGTCTCTCTGTTTGTTTACTTTTTTCACAGTGCCTTTGCTGCTTCTGGCACGTAACTGCTTCGCCTTCCCATAAACCTTTGTTTGATTTTGTATAATAAGTTACAGAATTTCATTAAGTTCATCTCTGGCCTGTAGTGACCATATGACTATATATACCCTACACACCGATGGTTACAACTGGTGCTAGGAACCCTGGGGATTGGACCTGAACAGTTACAGCACAGAACATGCTCTGCCCTGATGAAGTATTTAATAATGTATTATATAATGTATTATGATGTAATGTTTATTAATGTAATGAAGACACACATAATGACACATAAACACTTGTAATACTTTCACTTTAGTTTGTGTCAGGAGATGTAATGCTACTTTGCACAATTGCTTCCTGTGATGCAGGCGGAACAACATTTCAACCTGCAGTCTATCACCACCAGTTTCTGGAGCATTATACACTTAAAATATCTGTTTTGGTAATATGATAAAAAAAAAACTAAGCAGTACTACACAGCTAAACAGCTAACTAACATGTTGGACCTTTATTTTCTAACTTCACACAGATGCCTTTCCTTCAAAAGTATTATCACCACTCTTAACGCCTCTCTATCACGTTTTGACTCACATTTTAACACATCCTCAAGTTGCTATGTCAGAGATTTTCAGAAGGCTATAGAAGGGAGTCAGGTTTAACTGTCAGGTGCCAGTGTCAGGATGATTGTAACAGCATAAAAAGTGACAACAAGTGTGTGTGATACAGCATTTATTAAATTCATGAAAAATATTTGAGACAGGAATTTATGGAAATGTAGTATATTAAGGGGCTGATCTACTAAAATCCAAATGGAGCATGCACCAGAGCTGTTGATCACCATGGAAATTAGTGTCTGTCTCTTATGGTGTCTTTTAAAATGACGTTAATCTTTTAAGTGTTACTACAAGCAAGGTTTTGACATGGAAGAAGCATGTAGTGAAAAAAAAAACAGCTAAATCAGTTTAGATCCTAATTTTTCCCGTTGAGATTGCAATGCTAAAATGGTGGATCTTTTCACTGAATTGCTTCACAAGGATGTCACTCAGATGTCACAGATTTCATGCTCCTCACCCTTTCTTTAAACCCTGTTCAGTTACTAATACTATGTCCAGTAATTTTACAGAATAGTACCCTTTCAGTATTTCATTGATACCCCATATGTAGCCTTAGACTGTGATCTATAGTGTTGAAGAACAATGCAAAATAAAACAATTAAAAAATTACATCTTATTTCCTTCAGTTTCATTACTGTGAACATCCATTGACCCTGTAGTGCTCGACCATCCCATTAATGCCTGTACAGGTAGCACTGTGTTCCTTAGTTTTACACTCTGCTTCTGTGGGCCAGTACTCGATCCAGGTTCTCTCACCGAGCACATACGTATGCCTGATTTAGAAGAGAAAGCAGGGAAACAGTTAAAAATCTTGAAATGCTCACAATGTTAGAGGGGAATGAAGATAGAAACACAACAAACTTACAATTGACCCTGGTCATCTTTGTGGATATCTTTAGATGCGCCCATGATAAGGTAGTTTTTGCCTTTCCTCAGATCTAAAGCCTCCCTGCAGTGTGGAAAACTGAGGAATGTACGGAGTTTACCCTGAGGACCCACATCAGAAGTTCCTGTAAATAAAATATAGCAGATGAGAGAGAAGATACATAAAGAAAAACTGTGGTCTATTACAAACTATTTTTTTTGTAGGTCCGACCATCATTTCTTTCAGTCATGAGTGCTTAATAATTACTGAGTTTTAGAGACAGACTTCCTGGTTCAGCATTCACCTATAGTCTGACTGCTTGTCTTTCTTGAACTACTGGACCTATGTTTAGCAATGCTGCTATATTTCAAGATCTCAGTAACTACTTTGGTGAGTAGAAATATAAATGACAGATGTTCAAAAGAGTTTAGAAACATTACTTAGAAACATTACTTAGAAATTCTCACAAATTTCCAGTAACATCACTGGGCAGCAGTTCAAACACTTCCAGGTTTAAAGGAAATAATCCCACCTTCTTTGATGACATCCAGTACCCGTGCTGTGTAAATGTCAGTGGACAAACCGTCTGTAAATTCGTCCACACCAACTTTGTACACTGAAGACAGATACATTGCAGATTCTTAGTTCACTTGCTTACTTATTCTCTCTAACTCTTACTCACACAAAACAGACTCTTACCAAAATCTATTTTGCTCCTCGCTGTAGTCTCACAAGCCTTAGCTGTGCGATCAGCATCGTTGACTTTGCCCTTCTTCTGCTTACTGCAGTTCTCTGGAAACATACAGAAAAGACCCAGTTAAATAAACAGCTGTGCATGTGTGTGTATGTGTGTGTATAGGTTGATGGGTGACTGCAGCAGTGTTGAAGTCACATTTTAAGTATGTTAGTGACTGCTGCTCTTACTATACAGGGTCCTGCAGGTGCTTGTTGCCTCTGACAGGAAGTCCCAATTATTATGTTACAATCAATTGCATCTTCAGAGAGACATCATCCTGTTTACCTTCAGCGCATATGCATTCATCATTTCTACAGAGCCTCAGTAGCTGTCCACCTCTCCTCTCTGGATGGTAGAATTTCACACAATGTGTTTCTGCAACAGGAGAAAAAGATATGTTCAGATTTATGTGTCTGTGTGTCAGAGACGGAGGCAGTATGTTGAAAGGTGTCTTTGACACTCACTGTTACTGAATGGATTATTATTGTACTCATAGACAGACACAGCTGCTGGTTGCAAAACGCCCACTTTCAGCTTCTGATGGATCCTGAATGTGATCTCCTCTGGTCGTGTGTGAGAAACCTGTGGATAAATGTAAAACAAAGGTGAGATAGAAATAAACACAGAGAACAAGGCAGAGAGAGAAAGGGAAAGAGAGAAGAAAGACTGACGTCTTACCTTGTCCAGGTAAATGATCAGAGAGCTTCTCTCTGACTCGACTGGCTTGGTGTTCATCTTGTATTTTGCAATGGTGCGGGCTCGTCCTTTAGACAACTACATATATATATACACACACACACACACACAAACACACAAACATACACACACACGCACACCATAGTGTTTGTATATTTATGTTCACTTGTGACAGTGACAGCTCTTTGTGCGTGGATGTGTGTAAGACTTGGGCCTACTAAGTCTAGGTCCTTTGTGTTCACGGAGAAGCCTGTTAGCAGGCCAATATCCAAGACTGTCATGGTTGCATCATGCTCTGTGTCCTTATACCTGTACAGACAATGAACAGAATAATTAAAGTGAGTAAAGAAATTAGTAAGAAAAGCCCCTTATCAAAAATATTAAAAAACATAAAGCAATGAGCTGTATATAAAGTGGCTATAAACTGCTATAAAGCAAATATTTTACCTCTCTACAATCCCTTTTTATGAAACTGACCCTGTGGTGAGACTGTTTTGTCAACTGTTTTCTCCAGCTTACATGTTACTAACTCAATATCTTCCCTTTCCCCTTGCATTGTGCTCCTCTGTCTCTCTCTCCTCTTCTGGCCCTCTCTGGAGCTGTAGAGTCTGATCTGTGATGACAAGTCTCCTGCTGCTCCTACAACTCCACTCAACACCTGCTGTTATAATTAGCAATTACTAGTACTGCTTCTAGTATTATTGCTACTTTTGCAATTACTACTTTAATTATCACTAATATCATTACTACTACTGTATTATTGGTATCACTTTACCTTTTTTTTATGGTCTAGACCTGCTCTGTATGAAAAGTGCCTTGAGATGATTTTTGTTGTGATTCGGCGCTATTTACTCAGAAAAATGGAAATTTAACCAGACTGTTACTGATATGTTCAAATATCCACAAAGCTGTTGTAGCATTTGATGTCTATTTTATGTCAAGACTTAGGAAATGAAATTGTGGGTGGGTAATGAGGAAATCAGGGACGTGGATGGCTGGCCGTTTAAAAAAACAGACACTTAAAAGAGAACAGGGGAAATGAAATTAAAAATCAGAAACCGTGGAGAAGTGAAATGGGTGGGGCTGGGGTGGAGGGTAGATCTGGTTACAAAGCCATTTTACTGTGATGTTTGCTGGTATGTATTCAGTGTACTTACAAAACCTCTATTTTCAGCCTGTATATCTTCTCCTCCTCATCCATTTTCTCTGCAGGAGCAAGACATCAGATGAGCATAAGATCAAGGAAATAAACAGGCAAACAAACAGTTAAGATGACAACCAACAAATAAGAGAAGTAGATAAACTGACAGAGGGCAAATTACCTGGGAGGAGCTGTACTGACAGGTTAAACTTCTGACAGTCGCTCTCCTTCTCTATAGGCAGAGCGTAGTACAGTGACACAATCTGTCACACAGAAAAAAGTAGTTCTTAATATTACATATGCTGTGATATTAAGGCATCTGTTTTAATAGTAATATTAATAACTGTCCACACAGCCTCTCTGCCTTCAAGGTTAAAACATGGCTTTGGTCTCATCTGGGATTCAAAAGGACACATGCAACAAAAGTTTTCCTTACTGTCACTGTTGCTTCTCCTGCTCCTGTGGCAGTCACTTTCACATCCTGGTTTATATCGTTGATCTGTGAGGATTTAAAATATGCACATGCACACACACACACACACGGATCAGCAGCAGAAACAAACATACAGAAAGTAACAAGAATGATGATATTAATGAGCTGTGAGTTTATGGGTGTGTGTTCTCACTTTAGATGTTCTCGTAGCAAAGTGGTTATTGCTGTTGATGTTGTACTTATCAGGCTTTGACCTGCCCGGCAACAAGATGTCCACATTCAGGTCATACTCTGGGTCTTTAGCACTGGCCCAGTACTCTGCTACAGCCTGGTACACTATCATGGTAGCCTGGAGAGAGAAATGATTAATGGTTTGAGTCCAGATTACCTACAAACAGGGAAAAAAAGCCAGAGATAATGAGAGTCCTGTGTTACCTGAGTTGAGCCATAGCCTCCATTCACTCTCTGCTGTTTGTTGAACCATCTCACAATAGGGTCAGCTTCTTTGAAAGTCTTTATTAAGAGAAAGCAATGGTTACAATAGAGAAACTAGAGAGCATATTTTAAATTTATTTTTTGGGGCATTTTCAGCCTCAGAGGAGAGAGACAGGAAATGAGGGGAAAAGACAGGGGAAAGACCCCAAAATAGACATTTTGTTATGGCTGTTGACTCTGATGCTATTACTGGAAAATGTAGAGGCTCAGAGGCTTTGCAGTCAGGAAAATGCCTTCAAATGTCGTCACCATACTCTCGTCTTCTTTGTGCTCCTCTATGTGACCTCCCTCCTGGACTCTGTGTAGTTATTTCCTGTTTTATTTTTGAAATGACTTAAATTATGTGGCTTCTTGTCTTTGTCCCTCATTTTTAGCTGCATTTTGACATTTAGTTTGTTTTGTTGGGTTTTGGATTACTGCCAGCTCCTCTCTGGATGTGTTTGCCTATTTTAGACTGCCTTTGCGGTTTTTGACCCATGACAGCCTAACCTTCTCGTAAGTCGTTGTTTGACTTTGTTTAATAAATTACTCACAATAGCTTCATTAAGACTGCCTCTGGCATCTGCAGTTTGGGGCCATCCAATCCCCTGAGTTCTGTAACCCCAGTTGCCACAGTGTGGTACCATGGATGATAACTCTACAGTGTTTTTGTTGTTGTTGTTGTTTTACATAGATACAGTGGGATGTGGCTCACCTTGGCCTTGACCAGAGCCAGAAGAGCATAAGCTGTGGCCTCCAGCGTGTAAACACGTCCTTTAGGTACAGGCCAGTGGGACAAGTCTAGGGAAAAGCCGGACACATTTTTGTATCACAATATTGTACTTGTGACAAGCCAGGATATATGCTGAAGTTGACTAACAATATGTAATGGTAAGACTCATCAAACTGATGAACTGTTTTAAGAAACCTGGGGAAGCAAACTGGAAGAGGACGTCCTGGTTCAGTTTGTTTTCATTGGCCAGGGCGTATGATGTCATGGCAATAGCGTAAGGGTTGATTAGGCTGAGCAGACGCTTCTCCAGGTAGGCACTTGCTTTGTCTATACTGCCTGGAAGACTCTGGACAGAATGAAAAGATGAAAGATGAGAGGAGGAAGGGAGAATAATGGGAGAACAGATAAATAGCTTTTACTGTCTACCAGGTAGTAAATGGGTGAGGTACTCACATTAACAGTGGCCTCACATATTGTGCGTGACTCCTGCATGGCAATGAGGCAGAAGGCTGTCATGGATGCATCTGAATCTGTGCCACGCACATCACCCTACATATGCACACACATACATGTCAGTACCATCATTATAATTACTACCATCACCTTTTATTTAGGTGACATGTAATGGTTTTCTTTTTGATACAGTTTTGTTTAGCATCAAGAATTGATGTTAATGAAATCAGTACACGCACAGTCATCTCTCCGTGGGACAACCTTCCAACTTCTCTAAACGAGCCGTCAGACTGCTGCGCTCTAAGAATCAGAAACTTGACAGCGTCACAGATCTCTTTGCTTTGCACTGCTACTAGCTGTCTGGCCATGGCAAACACCTTGACAACATAGGCTGTC